>NC_143035.1:29447500-29475000 GCF_057628025.1 Oncorhynchus mykiss | reverse complement strand
AGTACAGTATAGACATATGAGATGTGTAATGTAGGGTATGTAAACATTATATGAAGTGGCATTGTTTAAAGTGGCTAGTGATACATTAATTACATCCAATTTTTAAAGTGGCTAGATATTTGAGTCAGTATGTTAGTAGCAGCCACTCAATGTTAGTGATGGCTGTTTAACAGTCTGATGGCCTTGAGATAGAAGCTGTTTTCAGTCTCTCGGTCCCTGCTTTGATGCACCTGTACTGACCTCGCCTTCTGGATGATAGCGGGGTGAACAGGCAGTGGCTTGGGTGGTTGTTGTCCTTGATATTTTTGGCCTTCCTGTAACATTGGGTGGTGTAGGTGTCCTGGAGGGCAGGTAGTTTGCCCCCGGTGATGCGTTGTGCAGACCTCACTACCCTCTGGAGAGCCTTACAGTTGTGGGCGGAGCAGTTGCCATACCGGGCGGTGATTCAGCCCGACAGGATGCTCTCGATTGTGCATCTGTAGAAGTTTGTGAGTGTTTTCTGTGACAAGCCACATTTCTTCTGCCTCCTGAGGTTGGAGGCGCTGTTGCGCCTTCTTCACCACGCTGTCTGTGTGGGTGGACCATTCCAGTTTGTCCCTTTGATGTGGATAGGGGGGTGCTCCTTCTGCTGTTTGTTGAAGTTCATGATCATCTCCTTTGTTTTGTTGATGTTGAGTGTGAGGTAATTTTCCTGACACCACACTCCGAGGGCCCTCACCTCCTCCCTGTAGGCCGTCTCGTCCTTGTTGGTAATCAAGCCTACCACTGTAGTGTCGTCTGCAAACTTGATGATTGAGTTGGAGTTGTGCATGGCCACGCAGTCATGGGTGAACAGGGAGTACAGGAGAGGGCTGAGAACGCACCCTTGTGGGGCCCCAGTGTTGAGGATCAGCGGGGTGGAGATGTTGTTTCCTACATTCTCCACCTGGGGGCGGCCCGTAAGAAAGTCCAGGACCCAGTTACACAAGGCGGGGTCGTGACCCAGGGTCTCGAGCTTAATGATAACAATGGAGGGTACTATGGTGTTAAATGCTGAGGTGTAGTCAATGAACAGCATTCTTACATAGGCATTCCTCTTGTCCAGATGGTATAGGGCAGTGTGCAGTGTGATGGCAATTGCATCGTCTGTGAACCTGTTGGGGCGGTATGCAAACTGAAGTGGGTCTAGGGTGGCCGGTAAGGTGGAGGTGATATGGTCCTTGACTAGTCTCTCAAAGCACTTCATGATGACAGAAGTGAGTACTACGGGGTGATAGTCGTTTAGCTCAGTTAGCTTTCCTGGGGACAGGAACAATGGTGGCCCTCTTGAAGCATGTGGGAACAGCAGACTGGGATAAGGATTGATTGAATATGTCTGTAAACACACCAGCCAGCTGGTCTTCTCATGCTCTGAGGACGCGGCTGGGGATGCCGTCTGGGCCAGCAGCCTTGTGAGGGTTAACACGTTTAAATGTCTTACTCAGTTGGCCACGGTGAAAGAGAGCCCACAGATTTTGGTAGCGGGCCATGTCTTTGGCACTGTATTGTCCTCAAAGTGAGCAAATTTGTTTAATTTGTCTGGGAGCAAGACATCTGTGTCTGCAACGGGGCTGGTTTTCTTTTTGTAATCCGTGATTGACTGTAGACCCTGCCACGTACGTCTCGTGTTTGAGCCGTTGAATTGCGAACTTAACATTGTCTCTATACTGACGCTTAGCTTGTTTGATTGCCTTGCTGAGGGGATAGCTACACTATTCGGTCATGTTTCCGGTCGCCTTGCCATGATTAAAAGTAGTGGTTCGGGCTTTCAGTTTTGCGTGACTCTGATAACATATCCCGAGTGAGCCATGTTTCTGTGAAACAGAGAATGTTACAATCTCTGATGTCTCTCTGGAAGGCAACCCCTGTTCGAATTCCATCTACCTTGTTGTCAAGAGACTGGACATTGGCGAGTAGTATACTCGGGAGCGTTGAGCGCTGTGCCCGTCTACGGAGCCTGACCAGAAGACCGCTCCGTCTGACCCTTCTGTGGTGCTGTTGTTTTGGGTTGCCTGGGATTAGATCCAATGTCCAGGGTGGAGGTCCGAACAGAGGATCTGCTTTGGGAAAGTCGCATTCCTGGTCGTAATGTTGGTAAGTTGATGTTGCTCTTACATCCAATAGTTTTTCCCGGCTGTAACTTGGAGCAAGCTGGTTCTGGGGCTCTGTTCACAAACACAAACAGCCCCCAGAGAGCCCCAGGTCAGCAACACAATTGAACCAAATCACGAGAAAACAAAAAGATACTTACTTGACACACTGGAAAGAATCAACAAAAAAACTGAATGCTATTTGGCCCTTAACAGAGAGTACACCAGGCAGAATACCTGACCGCTGTGACTGACCCAACTTAAGGAAAGCTTTGACTATGTACAGACTCAGTGAGCATAGCCTTGCTATTGAGAAGGCCGCCGTAGGCAGACCTGGCTCTCAAGAGAAGACAGGCTATGTGCACACTGCCCACAAAATGAGGTGGAAACTGAGCTGCACTTCCTAACCTCCTGCCAAATGCATGACCATATTAGAGACACATATTTCCCTCAGATTACACAGATCCACGAAAAAATTTAAAACACAACCAATTTTGAATAACCCACATACCTTTTGGGTGAAATACCATAGTGTGACATCACAGCAGCAATATTTGCGACTTGTTGCCACAAGAAAACCAGTGAAGATCAAACATAGCGCATATTTATGTTTATTTATTTTCCCTTTTGTACTTTAACTATTTGCACATCGTTACAACACTATATATATATATAATATGAAATGTCTTTATTATTTTGGAAGTTTTATGAGTGTAATGTTTAATGTAAAATGTTTTCTTGTTTATTTCACTTTTGTTTATTTCATCTGCTTTGGCAATGTAAACATATGTTTCAATAGAGCCGTTAAATTGAATTGAATTGAATTGAATTGAGAGAGAGAGAGAGAGAGAGAGGGGGGGGGTGAGTGAGAGAGAGAAAGAAAGAACGAGAGAGAGAGGGAGTGAGAGAGAAAGAGCGAGAGAGGGAGTGAGAGAGAGAAAGAGGGAGTGAAAGTGAGAGTGAGATAGAGAGAGAGGGAGTATGAGAGAGAGAGAGAGCGGGGGGGGAGTGAGTGAGAGAGAAATAGAGAGAGAGAGAGGGAGGGAGTGAGAGAGAGAAAGAGGGAGTGAAAGTGAGAGTGAGATAGAGAGAGAGGGACAGAGAGAGAGAGAGCGAGAGAGACAGAGAGATGGAGAAAGGGAGTGAGAGAGTGAGAGAAAGAGAGAGAGAGAAAGAGAGAGAGATGGAGAAAGGGAGTGAGAGACAGAGAGAGAGAGAGAGAGAGAGAGAGAGAGAGAGAGAGAGACAGAGAGAGATGGAGAAAGGGAGTGAGAGAGTGAGAGAGAGAGAGAGAGAGAGGTGGAGAAAGGGAGTGAGTGAGAGAGAGAGAGAGAGAGAGAGATAGAGAGAGAGAGAGAGAGAAAAAGAGAGACAGAGAGATGGAGAAAGGGAGTGAGAGAGAGACAGAGAGAGAGAGAGAGAGAGACAGAGAGAGAGACAGAAAGAGAGCGAGAGAGAGAGAGAGAGATATGGTTGTGACATTGTGTTCAGGAAAGAGGGATGGTATCGTTTCTCTGGCCTTTCTCCCCCTTTAACCACACACACACACACACACACACACACACACACACACACACACACAGTTGCATTATCTGCTAACAAGGACTGCGCCCCCCCCCCCCCTTCTCCATGGTCGACGTGAGTGAAACATTTAGACATGTTAACCCTCGCAAGGCTGCTGCCCCAGACGGCATCCGTAGCAGCATCCTCAGAGCATGAGCAGACCAGCTGGCTGCCGTGGTTACGGACATATTCAATCGCTCCCTACCCCAGTCTATTGTCCTCAAATGGTTCAAGATGGTCGCCATTGTTCCTGTACCCAATGAAGGCCATGATAACTGAACTAAATGGCAACCGCACCTTAGCACTCTCTTCTGTCATCATGAAGTGCTTTGAGAGACTAGTCAAGGATCATATCACCTCCACCTTACTTGCCACCCTAAATCAAATCCAAAAAATGTATAAAGCCCTTCTTACATCAGCTGATATCTCAAAGTGCTGTACAGAAACCCAGCCTAAAACCCCAAACAGCAAGCAATGAACCCTAGACCCACTTCAGTTTGCATACCGCCCAAACAGGTCCACAGATGATGCAATCGCCATCACACTGCACACTTCCCCATCTGAACAAGAGGAATACCTATGTAAGAATGCTGTTCATTGACTACAGCTCAGCATTCAACACCATAATATCCTCCAAACTCATCATTAAGCATTAGACCCTGGGTCTCAACCCGCCCTGTGAAATTGCTCCTTGGACTCTGATGGGCCACCCCCAGGTGGAGAAGGTAGGAAACAACATATCCACTTTGCTGACACTCAACACAAGGGTGCGTGCTCAGCCCCCTCCTGTACTCCCTGTTCACCCATGACTGCGTGGCCATGCACGCTTCCCACTCAATCATCAAGTTTGCAGACGACACTAGAGTGGTAGGCCTGATTAGCAACAATGACGAGACAGCCTACAGGGAGGAGGTGAGGGCCCTCAGAGTGTGGTGTCAGGAACGTCAACAAAACAAAGGAGATTATTGTGGACTTCAGGAAACATTAGAGGGAGCCACTCCCCCTGTCCACATCGAAGGTACAGCAGTGGAGAAGGTGGCAAGTTCCTCAGCGTACACTTCACAGACAAACTGAAATGGTCCACCCACACAGACAGCGTGGTGAGGAAGGGGCAACATCGCTTCTTAAACGAGGCTGAAGAAATTTTGCTTGTCACCCAAAACCTTCACAAACTTTTACAGATGCACAATCGAGAGCATCCGGTAGGGATGTATCACAGGCTGGTACAGCAACTGCACTGCCCACAACCACAAGGCTCTCCAGAGGGTGGTGCTGCATCACCGGGGGAAAACTACCTGCCCTCCAGGACTCCTACAGCATCCGATGTCACAGGAAGGCCAAAAAGATCATCAAGGACATCAACCACCCGAGCCACTGCCTGTTCACCCTGCTATCATCCAGAAGGCGAGGGCAGTACAGGTGCATCAAAGCTGGGACAGAGAGACTGGAAAAACATCTTCTTTCTCAAGGCTATCAGACTGTTAAACAGTCATCACTAACTCAGAGAGGCTGCTACCTACATTGAGACACAATCAATGGCCACTTTAATAAATGGATCACTAGTCACTTTAAACAATGGCACTTTAATAATGTTTAAATATCTTACATTACTCATATCACATGTATATACTGTATTTTAGACGATCTATTGCACCAATTGCACCTTGCCTATGCCGTTCGGCAATATATTTATATGTACAAATTCTCATTCACCCCTTTAGATTTGTGTGTATTAGATAGTTGTTGGGGAATTGTTAGATTACTTGTTAGATATTATTGCACTGTTGGAACTAGAAGCACAAGCATTTCGCTACACTCGGATTAACATCTCCTAACCATGTGTATGTGACCAATAACATCTGCTAACCATGTATATGTGACCAATGACATCTGCTAACCATGTATATGTGACCAATGACATCTGCTAACCATGTGTATGTGACCAATAACATTTGCTAACCATGTGTATGTGACCAATAACATCTGCTAACCATGTGACCAATAACATCTGCTAACCATGTATATGTGACCAATAACATCTGCTAACCATGTATATGTGACCAATAACATCTGCTAACCATATGTATGTGAACAATAACATCTGCTAACCATGTGTATGTCACCAATAACATCTGCTAACCATGTGTATGTCACCAATAACATCTGCTAACCATGTATGTGTGACCAATAACATCTGCTAACCATGTGTATGTGACCAATAACATCTGCTAACCATGTGTATGTCACCAATAACATCTGCTAACCATGTGTATGTCACCAATAACATCTGCTAACCATGTGTATGTGACCAATAACATCTGGTAACCAATAACATCTGCTAACCATGTGTATGTGACCAATAACATCTGCTAACCATGTGACCAATAACATCTGCTAACCATGTGACCAATAACATCTGCTAACCATGTGACCAATAACATCTGCTAACCATGTGACCAATAACATCTGCTAACCATGTGTATGTGACCAATAACATCTGCTAACCATGTGACCAATAACATCTGCTAACCATGTGACCAATAACATCTGCTAACCATGTGACCAATAACATCTGCTAACCATGTGACCAATAACATCTGCTAACCATGTGACCAATAACATCTGCTAACCATGTGACCAATAACATCTGCTAACCATGTGTATGTCACCAATAACATCTGCTAACCATGTGTATGTGACCAATAACATCTGGTAACCAATAACATCTGCTAACCATGTGTATGTGACCAATAACATCTGCTAACCATGTGACCAATAACATCTGCTAACCATGTGACCAATAACATCTGCTAACCATGTGACCAATAACATCTGCTAACCATGTGACCAATAACATCTGCTAACCATGTGTATGTGACCAATAACATCTGCTAACCATGTGACCAATAACATCTGCTAACCATGTGACCAATAACATCTGCTAACCATGTGACCAATAACATCTGCTAACCATGTGACCAATAACATCTGCTAACCATGTGACCAATAACATCTGCTAACCATGTGACCAATAACATCTGCTAACCATGTGACCAATAACATCTGCTAACCATGTGACCAATAACATCTGCTAACCATGTGTATGTGATGTGTTTTGATTTGAGTATGTGCACACAGGGAGCTGATTTTCACTTTGTCATCGTCCCCAAGGCAAGGTGACATTATATCCTCCACACCTCTCTCTCTCTGTGTGTGTGTGTGTATGTTGTATAACTGAAGGTTATAAGTGACTTGGGTATGGTGAATGGACACATTTTATTTATAATGTCCTAGAGAGAGAACAAGGAAGACAGAAGAGAATGATGGAGAGAAAGAAGACGAGTTCACCAACATAGTGGCAAGCTAGAAAGATGAGCGTTGACAAAGAAAGAGATGAGAGGGTGATGAGGAGAAAATAAGATGTACAAAAAGAGTGAAGGAGAAAAAGAGGGAGATAGAGATGGAGAGATGAGAGATTGATTGAAGAATGGAGAGAATTATCAAGGGAGAGATGGAGAGATGAAGGTGGGGAGGCAATGAGGATTGGAGGAAGGGAAAGGGTGGATGGATAGAGTGATGGAGGGAAGGGGTGGATGGATAGAGTGATAGAGGGAGGGAAGGGGTGGATGGATAGAGTGATAGAGGGAGGGAAGGGGTGGATGGATAGAGTGATAGAGGGAGGGAAGGGGTGGATGGATAGAGTGATAGAGGGAGGGAAGGGGTGGATGGATAGAGTGATAGAGGGAGGGAAGGGGTGGATGGATAGAGTGATAGAGGGAGGGAAGGGTGGACGGATAGAGAGATAGAGGGAGGGAAGGGGTGGATGGATAGAGAGATAGAGGGAGGGAAGGGGTGGATGGATAGAGTGATAGAGGGAGGGAAGGGGTGGATGGATAGAGTGATAGAGGGAGGGAAGGGGTGGATGGATAGAGTGATAGAGTGATAGAGGGAGGGAAGGGGTGGATGGATAGAGAGATAGAGGGAGGGAAGGGGTGGATGGATAGAGTGATAGAGGGAGGGAAGGGGTGGATGGATAGAGAGATAGAGGGAGGGAAGGGGTGGATGGATAGAGTGATAGAGGGAGGGAAGGGGTGGATGGATAGAGTGATAGAGTGATAGAAGGAGGGAAGGGGTGGATGGATAGAGAGATAGAGGGAGGGAAGGGGTGGATGGATAGAGTGATAGAGGGAGGGAAGGGGTGGATGGATAGAGAGATAGAGGGAGGGAAGGGGTGGATGGATAGAGTGATAGAGGGAGGGAAGGGGTGGATGGATAGAGTGATAGAGTGATAGAAGGAGGGAAGGGGTGGATGGATAGAGTGATAGAGGGAGGGAAGGGGTGGATGGATAGAGTGATAGAGTGATAGAGGGAGGGAAGGGGTGGATGGATAGAGTGATAGAGGGAGGGAAGGGGTGGATGGATAGAGAGCTAGAGGGAGGGAAGGGGTGGATGGATAGAGTGATAGAGGGAGGGAAGGGGTGGATGGATAGAGTGATAGAGTGATAGAGGGAGGGAAGGGGTGGATGGATAGAGAGATAGAGGGAGGGAAGGGGTGGATGGATAGAGAGATAAAGGGAAGGGGTGGATGGATAGAGTGATAGAGGGTGGGAAGGGGTGGATGGATAGAGAGATAGAGGGAGGGAAGGGGTGGATGGATAGAGAGATAGAGGGAGGGAAGGGGTGGATGGATAGAGTGATAGAGGGAGGGAAGGGGTGGATGGATAGAGAGATAAAGGGAAGGGGTGGATGGATAGAGTGATAGAGGGAGGGAAGGGGTGGATGGATAGAGTGATAGAGTGAGGGAAGGGGTGGATGGATAGAGTGATAGAGGGAGGGAAGGGGTGGATGGATAGAGTGATAGAGTGAGGGAAGGGGTGGATGGATAGAGTGATAGAGGGAGGGAAGGGGTGGATGGATAGAGTGATAGAGGTAGGGAAGGGGTGGATGGATAGAGTGATAGAGTGATAGAGGGAGTGAAGGGGTGGATGGATAGAGAGATAGAGGGAGGGAAGGGGTGGATGGATAGAGTGATAGAGGGAGGGAAGGGGTAGATGGATAGAGAGATAAAGGGAAGGGTGGATGGATAGAGTGATAGAGGGTGGGAAGGGGTGGATGGATAGAGAGATAGAGGGATGGAAGGGGTGGATGGATAGAGAGATAGAGGGAGGGAAGGGGTGGATGGATAGAGTGATAGAGGGAGGGAAGGGGTGGATGGATAGAGAGATAAAGGGAAGGGGTGGATGGATAGAGTGATAGAGGGAGGGAAGGGGTGGATGGATAGAGTGATAGAGTGAGGGAAGGGGTGGATGGATAGAGTGATAGAGGGAGGGAAGGGGTGGATGGATAGAGTGATAGAGGGAGGGAAGGGGTGGATGGATAGAGAGATAGAGGGAGGAAAGGGGTGGAGTTTATGTGAGACACATGGTAACTCCACATGCAGATGATACGCCTAAACGAGCAGCCAGGGTAGACACACACACACACACACACACACACACACACACACACACACACACACACACACACACACACACACACACACACACACACACAGACACACACACACACACACACACACTAAGGAAGCCAGTTAGAATGCCAGCCTGTGCCCACCCAAATTACAACTGAGAAAATTAATACCTCCATCCATCCACACAAACACACACGTTCTCAAATGCTAAGACACACACACACACACACACACACACACACACACACACACACACACACACACACACACACACACACACACACACACACACACACACACACACAGGCTGACGGTGGGTGTTTAACCCTGTAAGAGTCTGCCATGTGGGTGATCGGTTATCATAGCCTCTGTGTGTGTGTGTGTGTGTGTGTGTGTGTGTGTGTGTGTGTGTGTGTGTGTGTGTGTGTGTGTGTGTGTGTGTGTGCACCTCCCAGCCTGAATTAGACGGAGATACATTACATGACCAAAAGTATGTTGACACTTGCTCATCGAACATCTCATTCCAAAATCATATGGACTTGTTCACCCCTTTGCTGCTATAACAGATGTTATAGCAGATGTTATATGTTAGATGTTGTAACATTGCTGCTATAACAGCCTCCACTCTTCTGGGAAGGCTTTAAACTAGATGTTGGGACATTGCTGCTATAACAGCCTCCACTCTTCTGGGAAGGCTTTAAACTAGATGTTGGGACATTGCTGCTATAACAGCCTCCATTCTTCTGGGAAGGCTTTAAACTAGATGTTGGGACATTGCTGCTATAACAGCCTCCACTCTTCTGGGAAGGCTTTAAACTAGATGTTGGGACATTGCTGCTATGACAGCCTCCACTCTTCTGGGAAGGCTTTCCACTAGATGTTGGAACATTGCTGCTATAACAGCCTCCACTCTTCTGGGAAGGCTTTCCACTAGATGTTGGAACATTGCTGCTATAACAGCCTCCATTCTTCTGGGAAGGCTTTAAACTAGATGTTGGGACATTGCTGCTATAACAGCCTCCACTCTTCTGGGAAGGCTTTCCACTAGATGTTGGAACATTGCTGCTATAACAGCCTCCACTCTTCTGGGAATTCTTTCCACTAGATGTTGGAACATTGCTGCTATAACAGCCTCCATTCATTCTCTCTCCACACACACATTCCCTCTCTCCACACACATTCCCTCTCCACACACACATTCCCTCTCCACACACACATCCTCTCTCCACACACATCCTCTCTCCACACACACATCCTCTCTCCACACACACATCCTCTCTCCACACACATTCCCTCTCTCCACACACATTCCCTCTCCACACACACATTCCCTCTCCACACACACATCCTCTCTCCACACACACATCCTCTCTCCACACACATCCTCTCTCCACAAACACATCCCTTCTCCACACACACACACATCCTCTCTCCACAGAGACACATGTCAATGTTTTTTTCCCTGTGATGGATGATGGGATGGATTTAAAGCATGGATGCCCTTCAATCCCAACACACACACACACACACACACACACACACACACACACACACACACACACACACACACACACACACACACACACACACACACACACACACACACACACACACACACACACACACACACGTCTAGTTCGGGATGCAGGGTGCTGAAAGCAATCTCTATCTGACCTTGAGTAGGAGGGCCAGAAGATGGAGGGATGAACAAAGGAGAGGACAAGGAGTGATGTAATCATCAGGTGGAGAAGTGATGCTTTCACAGTGATTGAAGACAACGACATCATGACACGAACTCACAATCAACCTCACACACACTGCATCCTGAGTGGCGCAGCAGTCTAAGGTACATCACTACAGACCCGGGTTCGATCCCAGTCTGTATCACAGCCGACCATGACCGGGAGACCCATGAGGCGGCACACAATTGGCCCAGCGTTGTCCTGGTTAGGGAATGGATTTGGCCGGTAGGGATTTCCTTCTCCCTGGCGTCCGGGTTAAGGGAGCAGTGTGTCTGAGGTCTGGATTAAGGGAGCAGTGTGTCTGAGTTCCGGGTTAAGGGAGCAGTTTGTCTGAGGTCTGGATTAAGGGAGCAGTGTGTCTGAGGTCTGGGTTAAGGGAGCAGTTTGTCTGAGGTCTGGATTAAGGGAGCAGTGTGTCTGAGTTCCGGGTTAAGGGAGCAGTTTGTCTGAGGTCTGGATTAAGGGAGCAGTGTGTCTGAGGTCTGGGTTAAGGGAGCAGGGTGTCTGAGGTCTGGGTTAAGGGAGCAGTGTGTCTGAGGTCTGGGTTAAGGGAGCAGTGTGTCTGAGGTCCGGGTTAAGGGAGCAGTGTGTCTTAGGTCCGGGTTAAGGGAGCAGTGTGTCTGAGGTCTGGGTTAAGGGAGCAGGGTGTCTGAGGTCTGGGTTAAGGGAGCATTGTGTCTGAGGTCCGGGTTAAGGGAGCAGTGTGTCTTAGGTCTGGGTTAAGGGAGCAGTGTGTCTGAGGTCTGGGTTAAGGGAGCATTGTGTCTGAGGTCCGGGTTAAGGGAGCAGTGTGTCTGAGGTCTGGGTTAAGGGAGCAGTGTGTCTGAGGTCTGGGTTAAGGGAGCATTGTGTCTTAGGTCCGGGTTAAGGGAGCAGTGTGTCTGAGGTCTGGGTTAAGGGAGCAGTGTGTCTGAGGTCTGGGTTAAGAGAGCAGTGTGTCTGAGGTCTGGGTTAAGGGAGCAGGGTGTCTGAGGTCTGGGTTAAGGGAGCAGTGTGTCTGAGGTCTGGATTAAGGGAGCAGTGTGTCTGAGGTCTGGGTTAAGGGAGCAGTTTGTCTGAGGTCCGGGTTAAGGGAGCAGTGTGTCAAGAAGCAGTGAGGCTTGGTGGGGTCGTGTTTCGGAGGACACTCTTGACCTTCGCCTCCCCCGAGTCCGTACGGGAGCTGAAGCGATGGGACAACACTGTAAATACCAATTGGATATCACGAAAAAGGGGTAAAAAGTACAACAACAAAAATAACAAATCATAAAAATACTCAAATAACTCACACACACATACACACACGTCTCATACACACAGGTCTCATACACACACACATACACACACGTCTCATACACACAGGTCTCATACACACACACATACACACAGGTCTCATACACACAGGTCTCATACACACAGGTCTCATACACACACGTCTCATACACACAGGTCTCATACACACACGTCTCATACACACTCGTGTCATACACACAGGTCTCATACACACACAGGTCTCATACACACACGTCTCATACACACAGGTCTCATACACACACGTCTCATACACACAGGTCTCATACACACACACATACACACACGTCTCATACACACAGGTCTCATACACACAGGTCTCATACACACAGGTCTCATACACACAGGTCTCATACACACACGTCTCATACACACAGGTCTCATACACACAGGTCTCATACACACACGTCTCATACACACACGTCTCATACACACACGTCTCATACACACAGGTCTCATACACACACGTCTCATACACACACGTCTCATACACACAGGTCTCATACACACAGGTCTCACCATTACCCACACACGTCTCATACACACACGTCTCATACACACACGTCTCATACACACACGTCTCATACACACACGTCTCATACACACAGGTCTCATACACACAGGTCTCATACACACACGTCTCACACACACACGTCTCATACACACACGTCTCATACACACACGTCTCATACACACACGTCTCATACACACACGTCTCATACACACACGTCTCATACACACACACGTCTCACCATCACACACCTCACCATTACCCCCACACGCACACAGAGATAGAGAGGGAGAGAGAGACACATTGAAAGAGAGAGATAGAGACACAATGATAGAGACAAAAAGGGACAGAGGGAGAAGGCAGAGGGATAGATACATAGATGTGTGGATGATGACAATGTCCTCTTAAAAGACACTGTGACAACTGTGACTGTCCACTTACTGACTAGAGCACCAGATCTACTGAATGACTCACAGCTCCAAACGCAGAGTCAAGTGTGTGTGTTTGTGTGTGTGTATGTGTGTGTGTGTGAGAGAACTAGCCACTCTACACATCACAGACTCATAACTTTCCAACCATCTGTTCCCACACATGTTTATTTGCTTCGCCCCGACACAAGTCTTCTTCAATCGTTCCTCTTCTCTTTTCACATTTCCTCTGTTCTCCTCTTTTTTTGTCTGTTTAGCATAAATAACCCTCGATGAAAACATGCTGCCATTGACTCTGGACGGCTCTGTGTCTCTCAACCTTACCTTGGGTTTTAAAACTGTGTCTCTTAACCTTACCTTGGGTTTTAAAGCTGTGTCTCTCAACCTTACCTTGGGTTTTAAAGCTGTGTCTCTCAACCTTACCTTGGGTTTTAAAACTGTGTCTCTTAACCTTACCTTGGGTTTTAAAGCTGTGTCTCTCAACCTTACCTTGGGTTTTAAAACTGTGTCTCTTAACCTTACCTTGGGTTTTAAAGCTGTGTCTCTCAACCTTACCTTGGGTTTTAAAACTGTGTCTCTTAACCTTACCTTGGGTTTTAAAGCTGTGTCTCTCAACCTTACCTTGGGTTTTAAAGCTGTGTCTCTCAACCTTATCTTGGGTTTTAATGCTGTGTCTCTCAACCTTATCTTGGGTTTTAAAGCTGTGTCTCTCAACCTTATCTTGTGTTTTAATGCTGTGTCTCTCAACCTTATCTTGGGTTTTAAAGCTGTGTCTCTCAACCTTACCTTGGGTTTTAAAGCTGTGTCTCTCAACCTTACCTTGGGTTTTAATGCTGTGTCTCTCAACCTTACCTTGGGTTTTAATGCTGTGTCTCTCAACCTTATCTTGGGTTTTAAAGCTGTGTCTCTCAACCTTACCTTGGGTTTTAATGCTGTGTCTCTCAACCTTATCTTGGGTTTTAATGATGTCTCTCAACCTTACCTTGGGTTTTAATGCTGTGTCTCTCAACCTTATCTTGGGTTTTAATGCTGTGTCTCTCAACCCTACCTTGGGTTTTAATGCTGTGTCTCTCAACCTTATCTTGGGTTTTAAAGCTGTGTCTCTCAACCTTATCTTGGGTTTTCATGATGTCTCTCAACCTTACCTTGGGTTTTAATGCTGTGTCTCTCAACCTTATCTTGGGTTTTAATGCTGTGTCTCTCAACCTTATCTTGGGTTTTAAAGCTGTGTCTCTCAACCTTACCTTGGGTTTTAAAGCTGTGTCTCTCAACCTTATCTTGGGTTTTAATGATGTGTCTCTCAACCTTATCTTGGGTTTTAATGCTGTGTCTCTCAACCTTATCTTGGGTTTTAATGCTGTGTCTCTCAACCTTATCTTGGGTTTTAATGCAGTGTCTCTCAACCTTACCTTGGGTTTTAATGCTGTGTCTCTCAACCTTATCTTCGGTTTTAAAGCTGTGTCTCTCAACTTTACCTTGGGTTTTAATGCTGTGTCTCTCAACCTTATCTTGGGTTTAATGCTGTCTCTCAACTTTACCTTGGGTTTTAAAGCTGTGTCTCTCAACCTTACCTTGGGTTTTAAAGCTGTGTCTTCCAACCTTACCTTGGGTTTTAATGATGTGTCTCTCAACCTTATCTTGGGTTTCAATGCTGTGTCTCTCAACCTTACCTTGGGTTTTAGAGGAATATACAGTTGGGTATGTGCCCGTGACTGGTGATGTGTCCCATTGGGTTTTAGAGGAATATACAGTAGGGTATGTGTCCGTGCCTGGTGATGTGTCCCATTGGGTTTTAGAGGAATATACAGTAGGGTATGTGTCCATTACTGGTGATGTGTCCCATTGGGTTTTAGAGGAATATACAGTAGGGTATGTGTCCATTACTGGTGATGTGTCCCATTGGGTTTTAGAGGAATATACAGTAGGGTATGTGTCCGTGCCTGGTGATGTGTCCCATTGGGTTTTAGAGGAATATACAGTAGGGTATGTGTCCATTACTGGTGATGTGTCCCATTGGGTTTTAGAGGAATATACAGTAGGGTATGTGTCCATTACTGGTGATGTGTCCCATTGGGTTTTAGAGGAATATACAGTAGGGTATGTGTCCGTGCCTGGTGATGTGTCCCATTGGGTTTTAGAGGAATATACAGTTGGGTATGTGCCCGTGACTGGTGATGTGTCCCATTGGGTTTTAGAGGAATATACAGTAGGGTATGTGTCCGTGCCTGGTGATGTGTCCCATTGGGTTTTAGAGGAATATACAGTAGGGTATGTGTCCATTACTGGTGATGTGTCCCATTGGGTTTTAGAGGAATATACAGTAGGGTATGTGTCCATTACTGGTGATGTGTCCCATTGGGTTTTAGAGGAATATACAGTAGGGTATGTGTCCGTGCCTGGTGATGTGTCCCATTGGGTTTTAGAGGAATATACAGTAGGGTATGTGTCCATTACTGGTGATGTGTCCCATTGGGTTTTAGAGGAATATACAGTAGGGTATGTGTCCATTACTGGTGATGTGTCCCATTGGGTTTTAGAGGAATATACAGTAGGGAGTCATAGGTCAAAAGTGTGTGTGTGTGTTGCTGGGTAACATCAGTACCTCTGAACACCAGTAGGGGGAACTAGAGTCTGACACAGAGAGAGTGAGAAGAGAGAGAGAGAGCAAAAAGAGAGAATTAATGAGAGAGAGCGAGAAGAGAGAGAGAAGAGAGAATTAATGAGAGAGAGCGAGAGAGATAGAAGAGAGAATTAATGAATGAATGACAGAGAAAGAGAGAATTAATGGAGGAGCAGAGGGAGAGAGATAGGATGGAGAGATGGAAGTTACTCTTGGAATGGAGAGAGAGTGTTTATATATTCACTCTCCCTACCTTTGCTATGTCTGAGCTAAGACCATGGCAGGAAGCCAGTAGAGATGGAGAAGTGAATAGTATTTCCACTCTGCACCTGCTAAATGATTTATGAATGATGTATGATAAATCATCTGCTATTAAAAACAATAATGGAATAATAATCATGTCTACTCTCCTCCTTTTCTCTCCCTCTCTCTATTCTCCTCTAATGATAGACTGATGAGGGGCCCTGGGCTGCTGGGTTAATGCCATCCATCTTTTCAATTAACATCTCCCTCTCTCTCTCTCTCTCTCTCTCTCTCTCTCTCTCTCTCTCTCTCTCTCTCTCTCTTGCTTGCTCTCTCTCTCTCCTTCCTATCTCTCTATCTCTCCCTCTCTCTTTCACAGAGGGAGTACTGTTGACTCATTTGCATGTGTTGTTTCTGTATCTACTTATAAACTATTGAACACACTTGTCAATCAGAGGAGGGGTCCTCACAGCATGACAGACCTCATGTGGACTACCCAGTGACATTATGAGAGAGAGAATCATATTGGAGGTAGCAATCATTTTAGTAGTAACTTAATAATAGTAGATCCAGTGTAGATTCACACTGAGAGACAGACAGACACAGAAAGAAAGACAGACAGACAGAGAGGAATGGTCAGAAGTTCTAACTGGTAATTAGTGACCATGGTTAACTGTGACATCTATCATCAAGTTGTGTCTGTAGAGTCATCAGACAACCAATGTAGAGACCGGGCTGATGTGTGAGTGTCCTTTCCCTCAGGGTCAAATCTCATTTCATCTCCTCCACAACACGCACGGGCGCACACACACACACACACACACACACACACACGCGCGCGTGCGCACACACACACACACACAGCGCGCGTGCGCACACACACACACACACACACACACACACACACACACACCATACACAAATGAACGATGCAATGTACACACACTAAATTGTCCACTTAGCTTTTTTAATCACATGCAAATCACAGCTAACATGCCAGCCGCTTCAATCAATCACAGCGAGGCCAGTGAATTAGAGAAGGACAGAAGCACAGGAAACCTTGTAAATATTGAAAACACACACATGAATAACTTATGGTGTGAACGGCTGCAAGCTGGAGAACGTCAGCTACCCGCTGTCAGCTAGCTGTCAATCAATGGAATTACTGTCAATCTCAACGCTCACTGGAAGGTAGGGGCTAACACACAGATGCATACACACACACGCACACAGACACACACACAGGCTCACACACAGATACATACACACACACACACACACACACACACACACACACACACACAAACACGCACACAGACGCACACACAGGCTCACACACAGATACAGACTCCTCCCATGAAGAACCTAAATGTTAAAGGTCCAATGCAGCCAGTTTTAAAATCTCTAAATCAAATAATTTCTGGGAAACAATTAACTACTTTACTGTGATTATTTTTAACTAAAATGGGCAAAAATAAATGTAAATGTCTTCTTAGCGTAGAGAAATTTCTCAAGCAAGATTTAGCTGGGACTGTCTGGGAGTGGTCTGAGCTGGGAGGGAAACTGAAAACTATCTCTTATTGGCAGAGAGGTATGGAACTCTCTTTCTAACTAATTTACCGGTTGGTGACGTCACCAGGCAGGCCAAAGCGTCATCCTACTGAAACAGGCTGACATTTCAGACGGTCTTTTCAAAACAGCTCTTACAATTAAAGAGCATCATCATCATTTTCACAAGGTCACAGTATTACTCGATCCTCATAGTGTGAAAATATAAAACAGAAAAAAATCGAGTGGGCCTTTATCCAGACGTACACACACACACACACACACACACACACACACACACACACACACACACACACACACACACACACACACACACACACACACACACACACACACACACACACACACACACACACACACACACACACACACACACATCTCATCTCCAATCTCTGGG
Source organism: Oncorhynchus mykiss (assembly GCF_057628025.1). Classification (NCBI taxonomy): domain Eukaryota; kingdom Metazoa; phylum Chordata; class Actinopteri; order Salmoniformes; family Salmonidae; genus Oncorhynchus; species Oncorhynchus mykiss. Next base: position 29,457,059 of record NC_143035.1, on the reverse strand, counting down.
ATCATCTCTAGAGTATGTCCTTCAAACAGAGCATCAGGGGTTAGAGCACTGGGCTAAATGTACGTGAGCGAGAGGCTCATGTTTTAAAGCCCCTTGGCTGTGTGTGTGTATGTGTGTGTTTGTGCGTGTGAGAGAGAGAGACCAGAGCGATACTGGGAGACCAGGAATTCACTCTGAGATCCGTGCCTCACTACAGTATGGGAGTGCAAGAGGAGTGAACCAAGGATCTTACCTGTCTCATGAGAGTGAGAGAGGGTCTTCGACCTCCCGATGTTGCCTGAGTGATGCATCATTCCTCCACAGATCTGTCTATTCTTCTCTCCTCCTCCTCTCCTCTCCTCCTCTATTTAGTCGTCACCAGTCCTTTTACAGTATCCTCTTTCCTCTTCACTCTTCCTTTTTCGCTCCCTCCTTTTCTCCTCTCTCTGTCCAGTAAGGTCCGTTAAACACAATCCAGCAGCGGAGCGGGAGAGCAGAGCGCCGACACACTCAGTGGAATGAGCCAAAACACACACACAGCCCTGATCTCACAAACACACATTCTGGGCTAATCAGCCCTCCGCTGCCTGCCAGCCCTGAGATCAGAGGGAGAGATTCACGCTCAACGTCTCCGCTACACTCCTTATTTTTGTCTTCTTCTATTCCCTTGTTTACCTTGTTCCCTCATTTTCTCAGTCCTCCTCTGAGCGGAAAGAGATGGATAGATGGATAGATGGATGCTGAGGAAAAGAGAGAGCACCTTTCAGCCTCTTCTAGGAGAAGAGATGGAGAGAGGGAGCTTCATCCTCTGTGTGCACATGGCTGAGACTGGTAGCAGACTCCGCTAGTGCCACGGAGAGAGCGCTGAGAGAGAGAGAGAGGGAGAGAGACAACTGAGGGGGGAGGGGGCACGCAAGCAAGTACATATAAGAGAGAGAGAGAGAGAGAGAGATAGAGAGAGGGAGGTGCAGTGAGAGAATGTGTGAGGGAGAGACAGAGGGTCGGGGTGAGAGCACAAGATAGAAAATAGAGAGAAAGACAACAAGAAGAAGGGGTGAACGGGGAGAAAAGAGAGAGATATAGCAAAAGAGCGAGCGAGAGACAGAGGGGTGAATCACAGGAATGTGACAAAGCATGTTTATCAAAGACAGAGAAGATAGAAGAGAGAGAGAGATATGAGAGGAGAGCAGGAAAGAAAAGAGGGAGGGTGGAGCGAAGAGAGGGAGAGACAACGAAAAGAGGGAGTGGGAGGAAAAGGGAGGTAGAAAGAGGGCAGAGGACACTGCGGCTATCTAACAGTCAGATAGGCAGCTGAACTCATAGAGACTGTCTGGATCCACAGCTCATAGAGACTGTCTGAATCCACAGCTCATAGAGACTGTCGTGATCTACAGCTCATAGAGACTGTCGTGATCCACAGCTCATAGAGACAGTCTGGATCCACAGCTCATAGAGACTGTCTGGATCCACAGCTTATAGAGACTGTCTGCATCCACAGCTCATTGAGACTGTCTGAATCCACAGCTCATAGAGACTATCGTGATCCACAGCTCATCGAGACTGACTGGATCCACAGCTCATAGAGAGAGTCTGGATCCACAGCTCATAGAGACTGCCTGGATCCACAGCTCATAGAGACTGCCTGGATCCACAGCTCATAGAAACTGTCAAGATCCACAGCTCATAAAGACTGTCATGATCCACAGCTCATAAAGACTGTCTGAATCCACAGCTCATAGAGACTATCGTGATCCACAGCTCATAGAGACTGTCATGAACCACAGCTCATAGAGACTGTCTGGATCCACAGTTCATAGAGACTGTCGTGATCCACAGCTAATAGAGACTGTCTGGATCCACAGCTCATAGAGACTGTCATGATCCACAGCTCATAGAGGCTGTCTGGATCCACAGCTCATAGAGACTGTCTGGATCCACAGCTCATAGAGACTGTCTGGAGCAGGGTTACCCAACTCGTGACCTGCGGCCAAATCTGGCCCGCCAGCAATATTATTTGGCCACCCAAATTCCCCCAATGTATGAATATTTTTCCATAAAAAACATAAATAAATCTCAGACCAGAGATGCAAGAACTCACAAATGCATTGTCCCAAGAAGGAAGTTATTCGACAGGCAACTAATAAAGCAAGCAGCGGACCATTTTGTGGTGCTGAAACGTAAAGCTGCAACCACAGCGCAATCAACAGGAGGTGAACAGCGCCTGGTGCTGAAAACACATCTAACTTGTTAAGCAACTGCTGCACAGCAACACATGGAGAAAAACTCCAGTTGAGTAATTCATTTCAACAATACTCTTCATTTTAATTTGACTTTACAAACAACAAGAGGGCTTAATTGGAGTCTATTTCTTCCAAGCCTAGGCCTATATAAAATAACTTTACTGGCTGCGGTAGGCTATGAGGCTTAACAACGTCTTTCACAAGAAACAAATAGATGGCCTAATAGAAGAGGGATGTTTTTATTAGACCTACTTACATCTGGCCCAAAACACCCTACATAAAACAATCCTTTAAAGAAAAATGGTGATGTCTGTGTCTGAATGACTGGGGATAGACTGCTCCTGTAACAACAGAACAAACAGAACATCCTGTCAGCTGGAGACCTAAATATCCCTGGATAAACACTCAACATAATGTTAGTATTTACTAAATACAGTCATATCATTTCCCCTCCGACACGATCTGGTGGATGTCGGGTGAGAGGGATGTGGTTTTGATGTGCAGGCAGTCCTCCATTGACTTACTGTATGTGAAAGCCGGTTCCTGTCATAAGTCTATATTGTGTTCATAGAGGAATATGAGGACTAGCAGGTGTAAGTCGATCCAAACGTTGTTAGAACATAAAATGCCAGTTTCTTTACTGTGCTGTAGTCCTCTGAGCATGCCACCCACAACGCACACAGGGACTCGACACACATCTCTGATGTGGCTCCATGTCTGGAATTCACTCAGCTCAGTTTGAATTGCGGCCTCATCCAGCGAGGGTATCGTTTTCTTAGCGAGGGAGGAGAATTCTCCACCTGGGCGGACTGTGAGAGGATCACGTACAAACACAATGATATCCTTGGGCAGACATGCTGTAGTCTTCAAATGTGGTGGAGAAGATGTCCCTCAGCTGCTTGATGAAATCTTCCATCACCTCTGTGACGATGCTGCATCCTGGTCCCTCTGCCTGTCGGTCTTCTATCACCTCTGTGACAGTGCTGCATCCTGGTCCCTCTGCCTGTCGGTCTTCCATCACCTCTGTGACAGTGCTGCATCCTGGTCCCTCTGCCTGTCGGTCTTCTATCACCTCTGTGACAGTGCTGCATCCTGGTCCCTCTGCCTGTCGGTTCTTCAGTGTGCTGCAGCCTGGTCCCTCTGCCTGTCGGTTCTTCAGTGTGCTGCAGCCTGGTCCCTCTGCCTGTCGGTTCTTCAGTGTGCTGAAGTGCAGTAGTCTTCCAGAGGACACGTCCAAATTGAACAACTCAAGCTTCCAATTAAAAGCCTTATGTTTTTCCACCGCTGTTTCCCCTCTTCCTTGTAACTGCAGATTTAACCCATTTAAGTGACAGAATATCTCAGCCAAAAAAGCAGTGTGTAGCTCGCAGTTAACGCTCCAATGTTTCTGTCTGGGGTGGGAAGGACACTTTCAAAGTTCCATGCTTAGATTCATAATGCAATTTGCAAACAGTGACATTTTCATTGCAAATAAGACACACTGGCTTGGCACTGGGAAAACATGGTAAGATGAACGCATATCTCTCTGTACATTCTTCCCTGAAACTTTCATTTTCATTATCCACTTTTTTTTAAAGTACTTTTTTGGAGCACCATTTTACCTTACTATCATAACTTCTGAACTTTCTTTGTGAGACAAAGTAGTGTGGACTACAGTAGGCTAAGTAGACCTGTTGGTCCCCACCAATCAATGCACAGAGAAATAGACAAACATAATAATTGAATAGAGACATGGTGATTTTATGAGCATAATCAGATAAAAAATGATTATGTCATTGTCACCAAATGTATTATGCACTAATCAGATGTGTTAAAAATGTTGTTCAATTTGTAGTGTGGGCCAATTAATTGTGCTAATATTAAATACTAATTAAGTTCTGGCCCGCTGACTATTAGCTCAGAGGAAATTTGGCGCGAGGCCAAACCTAGTTGAGGAACACAGTCACAGAGTAACATACAGTAGAATGAACACAGTCACAGAGTAACATACAGTAGAATGAACAGTCACAGAGTAACATACAGTAGAATGAACAGTCACAGAGTAACATACAGTAGAATGAACACAGTCACAGAGTAACATACAGTAGAATGAACACAGTCACAGAGTAACATACAGTAGAATGAACACAGTCACAGAGTAACATACAGTAGAATGAACAGTCACAGAGTAACATACAGTAGAATGAACACAGTCACAGAGTAACATACAGTAGAATGAACACAGTCACAGAGTAACATACAGTAGAATGAACACAGTCACAGAGTAACATACAGTAGAATGAACACAGTCACAGAGTAACATACAGTAGAATGAACAGTCACAGAGTAACATACAGTAGAATGAACACAGTCACAGACTAACATACAGTAGAATGAACACAGTCACAGACTAACATACAGTAGAATGAACACAGTCACAGACTAACATACAGTAGAATGAACACAGTCACAGAGTAACATACAGTAGAATGAACACAGTCACAGACTAACATACAGTAGAATGAACACAGGCACAGAGTAACATACAGTTTAATGAACACAGGCACAGAGTAACATACAGTTTAATGAACACAGGCAGGCAGAAGGGTTGATGCCAGAGCTACCACTTTAAACAAACACATACTACTCCCTCCGTTTTACCATACAGACTCTGTACACATCAACTAAATGAACACCTTATAGCCAATGGACAGCGATTGATAGGAGTGTCTTCTTGCTCCTAAGTCCTTTACGACAGGTGCCAGGTGGCTGCACCTCTGTCTGTGTCCAGCAGAGGGCAGAGGGCAGGAGACCACTTCACCAGCTAACAGACAGATGGTGTGATTATTTTTTATTTGACTTTAAATTCACTGTGCATTATGTGGGTTGAATACTGTAACAACACCTAATAAACAATGCAGAAAAGTCCCATGATGGTAGTGAATGCCCACTACTGCTGATCACTTATCAGCTGTTGTGTATACTACATTTGTTTTATTTGATGACTTAATTATTCCATCTCAACTCTATAGAGCTGCTGCCTATGCTGTCTGACTAAATCACTACTTTAGTGGTGTATAAGGCAGACTTCATGACTGCTGAATAGAAACTATCAATCACGTCTCAGGTAGAGATACCTCCCAAAGGAAATGCTCTCTATCCCTCTCCATCACATTCTTTTCTCTTCTCTCCATCTCCGTGTCTGCCCCATACAGACCCGACAAGTAGGAGCAAAATGGATTATGGGCATTGTAGGAGAGAATAGGAGAGGGGAGGGAAGAGGAGATAGGAGGAGAGGGGAGGAGAGGGGAAGGGAGGAGAGAGGAGGAGAGGAGAGGAGAGAAGAGCAGAGGGGAAGGGAGGAGAGAATAGGAGAGGGGAAGGGAAGGGAGGAGAGAATAGGAGAGGGAAGGGGAGACAGGAGGAGAGGAGAGGAGACGGGAAGGGAGGAGAGAGGAGAGGAGAGGAGAGAAGAGCAGAGGGGAAGGGAGGAGAGAATAGGAGAGGGAAGGGGAGACAGGAGGAGAGGAGAGGAGAGGGGAAGGGAGGAGAGAGGAAGAGAGGAGAGGAGAGAAGAGCAGAGGGGAAGGGAGGAGAGAATAGAAGAGGGGAGGGAAGAGGAGATAGGAGGAGAGGGGAAGAGAGGGGAAGGGAGGAGAGAGGAAGAGAGGAGAGGAGAGAAGAGCAGAGGGGAAGGGAAGGGAGGAGAGAATAGGAGAGGGGAAGGGAGGAGATAATAGGAGAGGGAAGGGGAGACAGGAGGAGAGGAGAGGAGATGGGAAGGGAGGAGAGAGGAAGAGAGGAGAGGAGAGAAGAGCAGAGGGGAAGGGAAGGGAGGAGAGAATAGGAGAGGGAAGGGGAGACAGGAGGAGAGGAGAGGAGAGGGGAAGGGAGGAGAGAGGAAGAGAGGAGAGGAGAGAAGAGCAGAGGGGAAGGGAGGAGAGAATAGGAGAGGGGAGGGAAGAGGAGATAGGAGGAGAGGGGAGGAGAGGGGAAGGGAGGAGAGAGGAAGAGAGGAGAGGAGAGAAGAGCAGAGGGGAAGGGAGGAGAGAATAGGAGAGGGGAAGGGAGGAGAGAATAGGAGAGGGAAGGGGAGACAGGAGGAGAGGAGAGGAGACGGGAAGGGAGGAGAGAGGAGAGGAGAGGCGAGAAGAGCAGAGGGGAAGGGAGGAGAGAATAGGAGAGGGAAGGGGAGACAGGAGGAGAGGAGAGGAGAGGGGAAGGGAGGAGAGAGGAGGAGAGGAGAGGAGAGAAGAGCAGAGGGGAAGGGAGGAGAGAATAGGAGAGGGGAAGGGAGGAGAGATGAGAGGAGAGGAGAGGGGAAGGGAGGAGAGAGGAAGAGAGGAGAGGAGAGAAGAGCAGAGGGGAAGGGAGGAGAGAATAGGAGAGGGGAGGGAAGAGGAGATAGGAGGAGAGGGGAGGAGAGGGGAAGGGAGGAGAGAGGAAGAGAGGAGAGGAGAGAAGAGCAGAGGGGAAGGGAGGAGAGAATAGGAGAGGGGAAGGGAGGAGAGAATAGGAGAGGGAAGGGGAGACAGGAGGAGAGGAGAGGAGACGGGAAGGGAGGAGAGAGGAGAGGAGAGGCGAGAAGAGCAGAGGGGAAGGGAGGAGAGAATAGGAGAGGGAAGGGGAGACAGGAGGAGAGGAGAGGAGAGGGGAAGGGAGGAGAGAGGAGGAGAGGAGAGGAGAGAAGAGCAGAGGGGAAGGGAGGAGAGAATAGGAGAGGGGAAGGGAGGAGAGATGAGAGGAGAGGAGAGGGGAAGGGAGGAGAGAGGAGGAGAGGAGAGGAAAGGGGAAGGGAGGAGAGGAGGATAGGAGAGGAGAGGGGAAGGGGGGAGAGAGGAGGAGAGGAGAGGAGAGGAGAGAAGAGGAGAGAAGAGGAAAGGGGAAGGGAAGGGAGGAGAGAGGAGGAGAGGAGAGGAGAGGAGAGAATTGGAGAGGAGAGAAGAGGAGAGGGGAAGAGAAGGGAGGAGAGGGTGCTAGACTTTCTATAGGGTCCTGCTACTATTCATCATGATAAAGAAACCATCTGAGACACTAACAAATTGCTTTTCTTGACAACACCTTGTAATACTCAATCATGTACACATACACGCCTGGACACAGGCACAAGCAGGTAGTGACACACACACACACACACACACACACACACACACACACACACACACACACACACACACACACACACACACACACACACAGACACACACACACACACACACACACACACACACACACACACACACACACACACACACACACACACAAAGGCACATAGGGCTTCAGTATAAATGCAGGTAGTTTATCAATGTCAGCCTATGTCATTATCCATAGGACATCTGTATAACAATATACAGTACGTCTACTTCAGTCACATTCAATACATACAATGTATTCCTACATACAGTCTGGTGTAGGAACGTACAGTCTGGTGTAGGAACGTACAGTCTGGTGTGAGAACGTACAGTCTGGTGTGAGAACGTACAGTCTGGTGTGAGAACGTACAGTCTGCTGTGAGAACGTACAGTCTGGTGTGAGAAAGTACAGTCTGGTGTAGGAACGTACAGTCTGGTGTAGGAACGTACAGTCTGCTGTGAGAACGTACAGTCTGGTGTGAGAACGTACAGTCTGGTGTAGGACGGTACAGTCTGGTGTGAGAACGTACAGTCTGGTGTAGGAACGTACAGTCTGGTGTAGGAACGTACAGTCTGGTGTAGGAACGTACAGTCTGGTGTAGGACGGTACAGTCTGGTGTGAGAACGTACAGTCTGGTGTAGGAACATACAGTCTGGTGTGAGAACGTACAGTCTGGTGTAGGAACGTACAGTCTGGTGTAGGAACGTACAGTCTGCTGTGAGAACGTACAGTCTGGTGTGAGAACGTACAGTCTGGTGTGAGAACGCACAGTCTGGTGTAGGACGGTACAGTCTGGTGTGAGAACGTACAGTCTGGTGTGAGAACGTACAGTCTGGTGTGAGAACATACAGTCTGGTGTGAGAACATACAGTCTGGTGTGAGAACGTACAGTCTGGTGTGAGAACATACAGTCTGGTGTGAGAACGTACAGTCTGGTGTAGGAACGTACAGTCTGTTGTGAGAACGTACAGTCTGGTGTAGGAACGTACAGTCTGGTGTGAGAACGTACAGTCTGGTGTGAGAACGTACAGTCTGGTGTAGGACGTACAGTCTGGTGTGAGAACGTACAGTCTGGTTTGAGAACGTACAGTCTGGTGTGAGAACGTACAGTCTGGTGTAGGAACGTACAGTCTGGTGTGAGAACATACAGTCTGGTGTGAGAACGTACAGTCTGGTGTGAGAACGTACAGTCTGGTGTAGGAACGTACAGTCTGGTGTGAGAACGTACAGTCTGGTGTAGGAACGTACAGTCTGGTGTGAGAACGTACAGTCTGGTGTAGGAACATACAGTCTGGTGTGAGAACATACAGTCTGGTGTGAGAACATACAGTCTGGTGTAGGACGTACAGTCTGGTGTGAGAACGTACAGTCTGGTTTGAGAACGTACAGTCTGGTGTGAGAACGTACAGTCTGGTGTAGGAACGTACAGTCTGGTGAAGGACGTACAGTCTGGTGTAGGACGTACAGTCTGGTGTAGGAACATACAGTCTGGTGTGAGAACATACAGTCTGGTGTGAGAACGTACAGTCTGGTGTGAGAACGTACAGTCTGGTGTAGGAACGTACAGTCTGGTGTGAGAACGTACAGTCTGGTGAAGGACGTACAGTCTGGTGTTGGAACGTACAGTCTGGTGTAGGAACATACAGTCTGGTGTAGGAACGTACAGTCTGGTGTGAGAACGTACAGTCTGGTGTAGGAACGTACAGTCTGGTGTAGGACGTACAGTCTGGTGTAGGAACGTACAGTCTGGTGTAGGAACGTACAGTCTGGTGTGAGAACGTACAGTCTGGTGTGAGAACGTACAGTCTGGTGTGAGAACGTACAGTCTGGTGTAGGAACGTACAGTCTGGTGTAGGAACATACAGTCTGGTGTGAGAACAAGCAGAAGGAGCAACATGAAAAGGTCAGAGAGAGAGAGTGCAGAGGAAAGTGGAGAGAGGAAAAAAGAAGTGAAACTGGGATTGCATAATTGTTAGAGATAAATGTAAAATCACTTCACTAGAGAGGATGGAGAGCGAGCACCTATCACCCTCTCTCACCTTTCTTTCTCTCTGCTTTTCTGTTTTTTCCACTCTCTCTCTTCATCTCTACCTATATCTCTTTCTTTATTGGCTAACTGTGACCCTCTGTATCGCCCCAATGTCATCTACACCTACCACTTCTACGCGTGTGTGTGTGTGTGTGTTAGCTGGGGTTTTCTCCCTCCTGTGTCTGGTGGGAATAGGCTG
>NC_143035.1:29427500-29437500 GCF_057628025.1 Oncorhynchus mykiss | reverse complement strand
CAACACAATCATGAAGTGGAACGACATTTATTGGATATTTCAAACTTTTTTAACAAATCAAAAACTGAAAAATTGGGCGTGCAAAATTATTCAGCCCCCTTAAGTTAATATTTTCTAGCGCCACCTTTTGCTGCGATTACAGCTGTAAGTCGCTTGGGGTATGTCTCTATCAGTTTGGCACATCGAGAGACTGACATTTTTTCCCATTCCTCCTTGCAAAACAGCTCGAGCTCAGTGAGGTTGGATGGAGAGCATTTGTGAACAGCAGTTTTCAGTTCTTTCCACAGATTCTCGATTGGATTCAGGTCTGGACTTTGACTTGGCCATTCTAACACCTGGATATGTTTATTTTTGAACCATTCCATTGTAGATTTTGCTTTATGTATTGGATCATTGTCTTGTTGGAAGACAAATCTCCGTCCCAGTCTCAGGTCTTTTGCAGACTCCATCAGGTTTACTTCCAGAATGGTCCTGTATTTGGCTCCATCCATCTTCCCATCAATTTTAACCATCTTCCCTGTCCCTGCTGAAGAAAAGCAGGCCCAAACCATGATGCTGCCACCACCATGTTTGACAGTGGGGATGGTGTGTTCAATGTGATGAGCTTTGTTGCTTTTACGCCAAACTAAACGTTTTGCATTGTTGCCAAAAAGTTCAATTTTGGTTTCATCTGACCAGAGCACCTTCTTCCACATGGTTGGTGTGTCTCCCAGGTGGCTTGTGGCAAACTTTAAACAACACTTTTTATGGATATCTTTAAGAAATGGCTTTCTTCTTGCCACTCTTCCATAAAGGCCAGATTTGTGCAATATACGACTGATTGTTGTCCTATGGACAGAGTCTCCCACCTCAGCTGTAGATCTCTGCAGTTCATCCAGAGTGATCATGGGCCTCTTGGCTGCATCTCTGATCAGTCTTCTCCTTGTATGAGCTGAAAGTTTAGAGGGACGGCCAGGTCTTGGTAGATTTGCAGTGGTCTGATACTCCTTCCATTTCAATATTATCGCTTGCACAGTGCTCCTTGGGATGTTTAAAGCTTGGGAAATATTTTTGTATCCAAATCCGGCTTTAAACTTCTTCACAACAGTATCTCGGACCTGCCTGGTGTGTTCCTTGTTCTTCATGATGCTCTCTGCGCTTTTGACGGACCTCTGAGACTATCACAGTGCAGGTGCATTTATACGGAGACTTGATTACACACAGGTGGATTGTATTTATCATCATTAGTCATTTAGGTCAACATTGGATCATTCAGAGATCCTCACTGAACTTCTGGAGAGAGTTGCACTGAAAGTAAAGGGGCTGAATAATTTTGCACGCCCAGTTTTTCAGTTTTTGATTTGTTAAAAAAGTTTGAAATATCCAATAAATGTCGTTCCACTTCATGATTGTGTCCCACTTGTTGTTGATTCTTCACAAAAAAATACAGTTTTATATCTTTATGTTTGAAGCCTGAAATGTGGCAAAAGGTCGCAAAGTTCAAGGGGGCCGAATACTTTCGCAAGGCACTGTAACTGAATAGATTACACTGCTTATCTCATTCAGATCCTTACAACATAACTGAATAGATTACACTGCTTATCTCATTCAGATCAATACTACATAACTGAATAGATTACACTGCTTATCTCATTCAGATCCTTACTACATAACTGAATAGATTGCACTGCTTATCTCATTCAGATCAATATTACATAACTGAATAGATTACACTGCTTATCTCATCCAGATCAATATTACATACCTGAATAGATTACACTGCTTATCTCATTCAGATCAATATTACATACCTAAATAGATTACACTGCTTATCTCATTCAGATCAATATTCCATAACTGAATAGATTACTCTGCTTATCTCATTCAGATCAATACGACATAACTGAATAGATTACACTGCTTATCTCATTCAGATCAATACTACATAACTGAATAGATTACACTGCTTATCTCATTCAGATCAATACTACAAAACGGAATAGATTACACTGCTTATCTCATTCAGATCAATACTACATAACTGACTAGATTACACTGCTTATCTCATTCAGATCAATACTACATAACTGAATAGATTACACTGCTTATCTCATTCAGATCAATACTACATAACTGAATAGATTACTCTGCTTATCTCATTCAGATCCTTACTACATAACTGAATAGATTACTCTGCTTATCTCATTCAGATCAATACGACATAACTGAATAGATTACACTGCTTATCTCATTCAGATCAATACTACATAACTGAATAGATTACACTGCTTATCTCATTCAGATCAATACTACAAAACGGAATAGATTACACTGCTTATCTCATTCAGATCAATAATACATAACTGACTAGATTACACTGCTTATCTCATTCAGATCAATACTACATAACTGAATAGATTACACTGCTTATCTCATTCAGATCAATACTACATAACTGAATAGATTACACTGCTTATCTCATTCAGATAAATACGACATAACTGAATAGATTACACTGCTTATCTCATTCAGATCAATATTACATAACTGAATAGATTACACTGCTTATCTCATTCAGATCAATATTACATAACTGAATAGATTACACTGCTTATCTCATTCAGATCATTATTACATAACTGAATAGATTACACTGCTTATCTCATTCGGATCAATACTACATAACTGAATAGATTACATTGCTTATCTCATTCAGATCAATACTACATAACTGAATAGATTACACTGCTTATCTCATTCAGATCAATACTACATAACTGAATAGATTACACTGCTTATCTCATTCAGATCAATATTACATAACTGAATAGATTACACTGCTTATCTCATTCAGAACAATATGACATAACTGAATAGATTACTCTGCTTATCTCATTCAGATCCTTACTACATAACTGAATAGATTACACTGCTTATCTCATTCAGATCAATATTACATAACTGAATAGATTACACTGCTTATCTCATCCAGATCAATATTACATACCTGAATAGATTACACTGCTTATCTCATTCAGATCAATATTACATACCTAAATAGATTACACTGCTTATCTCATTCAGATCAATATTCCATAACTGAATAGATTACTCTGCTTATCTCATTCAGATCAATACGACATAACTGAATAGATTACACTGCTTATCTCATTCAGATCAATACTACATAACTGAATAGATTACACTGCTTATCTCATTCAGATCAATACTACAAAACGGAATAGATTACACTGCTTATCTCATTCAGATCAATAATACATAACTGACTAGATTACACTGCTTATCTCATTCAGATCAATACTACATAACTGAATAGATTACACTGCTTATCTCATTCAGATCAATACTACATAACTGAATAGATTACACTGCTTATCTCATTCAGATAAATACGACATAACTGAATAGATTACACTGCTTATCTCATTCAGATCAATATTACATAACTGAATAGATTACACTGCTTATCTCATTCAGATCAATACTACATAACTGAATAGATTACATTGCTTATCTCATTCAGATCAATACTACATAACTGAATAGATTACACTGCTTATCTCATTCAGATCAATACTACATAACTGAATAGATTACACTGCTTATCTCATTCAGATCAATATTACAAAACTGAATAGATTACACTGCTTATCTCATTCAGAACAATATGACATAACTGAATAGATTACTCTGCTTATCTCATTCAGATCCTTACTACATAACTGAATAGATTACACTGCTTATCTCATTCAGATCAATATTACATAACTGAATAGATTACACTGCTTATCTCATCCAGATCAATATTACATACCTGAATAGATTACACTGCTTATCTCATTCAGATCAATATTACATACCTAAATAGATTACACTGCTTATCTCATTCAGATCAATATTACATAACTGAATAGATTACTCTGCTTATCTCATTCAGATCAATACGACATAACTGAATAGATTACACTGCGTATCTCATTCAGATCAATACTACATAACTGAATAGATTACACTGCTTATCTCATTCAGATCAATACTACATAACTGAATAGATTACACTGCTTATCTCATTCAGATCAATACTACATAACTGAATAGATTACACTGCTTATCTCATCCAGATCAATATTACATACCTAAATAGATTACACTGCTTATCTCATTCAGATCAATATTACATAACTGAATAGATTACTCTGCTTATCTCATTCAGATCAATACGACATAACTGAATAGATTACACTGCTTATCTCATTCAGATCAATACTACATAACTGAATAGATTACACTGCTTATCTCATTCAGATCAATACTACATAACTGAATAGATTACACTGCTTATCTCATTCAGATCCTTACTACATAACTGAATAGATTACACTGCTTATCTCATTCAGATCAATACTACATAACTGAATAGATTACACTGCTTATCTCATTCAGATCAATACGACATAACTGAATAGATTACTCTGCTTATCTCATTCAGATCAATATTACATAACTGAATAGATTACACTGCTTATCTCATTCAGATCAATATTACATAACTGAATAGATTACACTGCTTATCTCATTCAGATCCTTACTACATAACTGAATAGATTACACTGGTTATCTCATTCAGATCAATACTACATAACTGAATAGATTACACTGCTTATCTCATTCAGATCAATATTACATAACTGAATAGATTACACTGCTTATCTCATTCCGATCAATATTACATAACTGAATAGATTACACTGCTTATCTCATTCAGATCAATACTACATAACTGAATAGATTACACTGCTTATCTCATTCAGATCAATATTACATAACTGAATAGATTACACTGCTTATCTCATTCAGATCAATACTACATAACTGAATAGATTACACTGCTTATCTCATTCAGATCAATATTACATAACTGAATAGATTACACTGCTTATCTCATTCAGATCAATACTACATAACTGAATAGATTACACTGCTTATCTCATTCAGATCAATACTACATAACTGAATAGATTACACTGCTAATCTCATTCAGATCAATATTACATAACTGAATAGATTACATTGCTTATCTCATTCAGATCCTTACTACACAACTGAATAGATTACACTGTTTATCTCATTGAGATCAATACTACATAACTGAATAGATTACACTGCTTATCTCATTCAGATCAATACGACATAACTGAATAGATTACAATGCTTATCTCATTCAGATCAATATTACATAACTGAATAGATTACACTGTTTATCTCATTGAGATCAATACTACATAACTGAATAGATTACACTGCTTATCTCATTCAGATCAATACGACATAACTGAATAGATTACAATGCTTATCTCATTCAGATCAATACTACATAACTGAATAGATTACACTACTTATCTCATTCAGATCCTTACTACATAACTGAATAGATTACACTGCTTATCTCATTCAGATCAATAATACATAACTGAATAGATTACACTGCTTATCTCATTCAGATCAATATTACATAACTGAATAGATTACACTGCTTATCTCATTCAGATCAATATTACATAACTGAATAGATTACATTGCTTATCTCATTCAGATCAATATTACATAACTGAATAGATTACACTGCTTATCTCATTCAGATCAATATTACATAACTGAATAGATTACACTGCTTATCTCATTCAGATCAATACTACATAACTGAATAGATTACACTGCTTATCTCATTCAGATCAATACTACATAACTGAATAGATTACTCTGCTTATCTCATTCAGATCAATACTACTTAACTGAATAGATTACACTGCTTATCTCATTCAGATCCTTACTACATAACTGAATAGATTACACTGCTTATCTCATTCAGATCAATATTACATAACTGAATAGATTACACTGCTTATCTCATTCAGATCAATACTACACAACTGAATAGATTACACTGCTCATCTCATTCAGATCAATACTACATAACTGAATAGATTACTCTGCTTATCTCATTCAGATCAATATTACATAACTGAATAGATTACACTGCTTATCTCATTCAGATCCTTACTACATAACTGAATAGATTACACTGCTTATCTCATTCAGATCAATACTACATAACTGAATAGATTACACTGCTTATCTCATTCAGATCAATATTACATAACTGAATAGATTACTCTGCTTATCTCATTCAGATCCTTACTACATAACTGAATAGATTACACTGCTTATCTCATTCAGATCAATACTACATAACTGAATAGATTACTCTGCTTATCTCATTCAGATCAATATTACATAACTGAATAGATTACACTGCTTATCTCATTCAGATCAATATTACATAACTGAATAGATTACTCTGCTTATCTCATTCAGATCCTTACTACATAACTGAATAGATTACACTGCTTATCTCATTCAGATCAATACTACATAACTGAATAGATTACTCTGCTTATCTCATTCAGATCAATATTACATAACTGAATAGATTACACTGCTTATCTCATTCAGATCAATATTACATAACTGAATAGATTACTCTGCTTATCTCATTCAGATCCTTACTACATAACTGAATAGATTACACTGCTTATCTCATTCAGATCCTTACTACATAACTGAATAGATTACACTGCTTATCTCATTCAGATCCTTACTACATAACTGAATAGATTACACTGCTTATCTCATTCAGATCAATACTACATAACTGAATAGATTACACTGCTTATCTCATTCAGATCAATACGACATAACTGAATAGATTACTCTGCTTATCTCATTCAGATCAATATTACATAACTGAATAGATTACACTGCTTATCTCATTCAGATCAATATTACATAACTGAATAGATTACACTGCTTATCTCATTCAGATCCTTACTACATAACTGAATAGATTACACTGGTTATCTCATTCAGATCAATACTACATAACTGAATAGATTACACTGCTTATCTCATTCAGATCAATATTACATAACTGAATAGATTACACTGCTTATCTCATTCCGATCAATATTACATAACTGAATAGATTACACTGCTTATCTCATTCAGATCAATACTACATAACTGAATAGATTACACTGCTTATCTCATTCAGATCAATATTACATAACTGAATAGATTACACTGCTTATCTCATTCAGATCAATATTACATAACTGAATAGATTACTCTGCTTATCTCATTCAGATCCTTACTACATAACTGAATAGATTACTCTGCTTATCTCATTCAGATCAATACTACATAACTGAATAGATTACACTGGTTATCTCATTCAGATCAATATTACATAACTGAATAGATTACACTGCTTATCTCATTCAGATCAATATTACATAACTGAATAGATTACACTGCTCATCTCATTCAGATCAATACTACATAACTGAATAGATTACTCTGCTTATCTCATTCAGATCAATATTACATAACTGAATAGATTACACTGCTTATCTCATTCAGATCCTTACTACATAACTGAATAGATTACACTGCTTATCTCATTCAGATCAATACTACATAACTGAATAGATTACACTGCTTATCTCATTCAGATCAATATTACATAACTGAATAGATTACTCTGCTTATCTCATTCAGATCCTTACTACATAACTGAATAGATTACACTGCTTATCTCATTCAGATCAATACTACATAACTGAATAGATTACTCTGCTTATCTCATTCAGATCAATATTACATAACTGAATAGATTACACTGCTTATCTCATTCAGATCAATATTACATAACTGAATAGATTACTCTGCTTATCTCATTCAGATCCTTACTACATAACTGAATAGATTACACTGCTTATCTCATTCAGATCAATATTACATAACTGAATAGATTACTCTGCTTATCTCATTCAGATCAATATTACATAACTGAATAGATTACACTGCTTATCTCATTCAGATCAATATTACATAACTGAATAGATTACTCTGCTTATCTCATTCAGATCAATATTACATAACTGAATAGATTACTCTGCTTATCTCATTCAGATCAATATTACATAACTGAATAGATTACACTGCTTATCTCATTCAGATCAATATTACATAACTGAATAGATTACTCTGCTTATCTCATTCAGATCAATATTACATAACTGAATAGATTACACTGCTTATCTCATTCAGATCAATATTCCATAACTGAATAGATTACTCTGCTTATCTCATTCAGATCAATATTACATAACTGAATAGATTACACTGCTTATCTCATTCAGATCAATATTACATAACTGAATAGATTACACTGCTTATCTCATTCAGATCCTTACTACATAACCAGTGGACAAATTCATTGTTTTTGACAAGAGATGTTAGGACCACAAAGCTCCTCTGTTGGGGGCTGAAAAAGACGGGTGAGTGCGTGTTGTTGAGTACAACATCATTTTCACAGTGCATTCATGTCCTATGGCCTTGACTACGTGTGAGGCCATTCAGGCAGAGAAAGAGAAGAGTGAGAGAGGAGAAAGAAAGAGAAAGAGAGTTAGAAAGAGAAGAGTGAGAGAGGAGAAAGAAAGAGAGAGTTAGAAAGAGAAGACAGGGAGAGAGTACATGAATAAGGAGTGTGAGGAGAAGAGAAGGGACATGTGCAAGCACACACACCCTGAGACTAACTCTCTCTCTCTCTCTGTGTGTGTGTGTGTGTGTGTGTGTGTGTGTGTGTGTGTGTGTGTGTGTGTGTGTGTGTGTGTGTGTGTGTGTGTGTGTGTGTGTGTGTGTGTGTGTGTGTGTGTGTGTGAAATAGGGAGTATATGTCACAATGAAGGATGGATGAACAGAATATAAGGACTCCCAGAAGAATATATTTAAAAATAGAAAACCACCTTTCTCTGAGAACTCTACACTCTGCTCTTTCTCCTCCATTCATCTAATCCTAACTCCCCCTTCCGTATGCCAGCGCACTTTCTCTTTCCTCTCTCTCCTTAACCTCCTATATTCCATCCATCTCAACATTGTTCAGTGGTAGCCATCTGTTAATGTCACTCTCCTCCCTTCCTCCCTCCCTTGCTCCCTTGCTCCCACCCCCTAACTCCCACCCCCCCTCTCTCTCTCCCTCCCTCCCTCCCTCGCAACATCCCTCCCTCCCTCCCTCCCAACATCCTTCGCTCCCTCCCTCTCTCCCTCCCTCCCTCACTCCTCCCTTCCTCCCCGGCGCCATCCCTCCAATTAATAAAAGTCCCATGATGGTAGTGACTGCCCACGACTGCTAATCATTTATTCACATTATGGTAATTGTAGGTTATTACCACACTTCATGCGCTAAACTATGCAGAATATTGGCCTGTTGGAAACTACAACTCCCTACTACATCACACAGTTCAGGCTGGATCTGATTTATCTCTACAGCAATTGTGTGATGTGCGCATTGAGCTCACAGAAAGAAAAACTCAATTGAATTCAAATAATTTAACTGATGTCGATCAATTAGTTGTTTAAAAACCTAAAAATAACAACAATTTTGGTTAATTGCTATGCACTATTATTTAGCAAGCTACCCAAGTTAGCTGGCTAGCTAAGTTATCACTCATCAAGTTAGCTGGCTAGCTAAGATATCAGTCATCAAGTTAGCTGGCTAGCTAAGATATCACTCATCAAGTTAGCTGGCTAGCTAAGATATCACTCATTAAATTACCTGGCTAGCTAAGATATCACTCATCAAGTTAACTGGCTAGCTAAGCTATCACTCATCAAGTTAACTGGCTAGCTAAGCTATCACTCATCAAGTTAGCCGGCTAGCTAAGATATCACTCATCATGATCAAAGGTTATAGGGGCTACTACACAGCCTGCAAGGACATACCAATATAAAAACCTGCTACTAAACCTGGTATTAGCTACGCTACAAATAAACATCCGGATGATATGGACCCAACAGTTTGAAGGATATCCATCCGAGGAGGGCAGCTAGACGTCTCCAAGGATATCCATCCGAGGAGGGCAGCTAGATGGCTAGGAGG
>NC_143035.1:29410000-29420000 GCF_057628025.1 Oncorhynchus mykiss | reverse complement strand
TCTCCTACAGTATTTCTCTGGTTCTGAGGTGAGTGAAGGCTGTGATGTCTCTCCTACAGTATGTCACTGGTTCTGTGGTCCAGAAGGCTGTGTGATGTCTCTGCTACAGTATCTCTCTGGTTCTGTGGTCCAGGAGGCTGTGTGATGTCTCTGCTACAGTATGTATCTGGTTCTGTGGTCCAGGAGGCTGTGTGATGTCTCTGCTACAGTATCTCTCTGGTTCTGTGGTCCAGGAGGCTGTGTGATGTCTCTGATACAGTATGTATCTGGTTCTGTGGTCCAGGAGGCTGTGTGATGTCTCTGCTACAGTATGTCTCTGGTTCTGTGGTCCAGAAGGCTGTGTGATGTCTCTCCTACAGTATTTATCTGGTTCTGAGGTGAGTGAAGGCTGTGTGATGTCTCTCCTACAGTATGTATCTGGTTCTGTGGTCCAGGAGGCTGTGTGATGTCTCTCCTACAGTATGTATCTGGTTCTGTGGTCCAGGAGGCTGTGTGATGTCTCTCCTACAGTATGTCTCTGCTACAGTATGTATCTGGTTCTGTGGTCCAGGAGGCTGTGTGATGTCTCTCCTACAGTATGTCTCTGGTTCTGTGGTTCAGGAGGCTGTGTGATGTCTCTGCTACAGTATGTCTCTGGTTCTGAGGTGAGTGAAGGCTGGGTGATGTCTCTCCTACAGTATGTCTCTGGTTCTGTGGTTCATGAGGCTGTGTGATGTCTCTCCTACAGTATGTCTCTGGTTCTGTGGTCCAGGAGGCTGTGTGATGTCTCTGCTACAGTATGTATCTGGTTCTGAGGTGAGTGAAGGCTGGGTGATGTCTCTCCTACAGTATGTCTCTGGTTCTGTGGTCCAGGAGGCTGTGTGATGTCTCTCCTACAGTATGTCTCTGGTTGTGAGGTGAGTGAAGGCTGGGTGATGTCTCTCCTACAGTATGTCTCTGGTTCTGTGGTTCATGAGGCTGTGTGATGTCTCTCCTACAGTATGTCTCTGGTTCTGAGGTCTAGAAGGCTGTGATGTCTCTCCTACAGTATGTCTCTGGTTCTGAGGTGAGTGAAGGCTATGTGATGTCTCTCCTACAGTATGCCACTGGTTCTGTGGTCCAGAAGGCTGTGATGTCTCTCCTACAGTATCTCTCTGGTTCTGTGGTTCAGGAGGCTGTGTGATGTCTCTCCTACAGTATGTCTCTGGTTCTGAGGTGAGTGAAGGCTATGTAATGTCTCTCCTACAGTATGTCACTGGTTCTGAGGTCTAGAAGGCTGTGATGTCTCTCCTACAGTATGTCTCTGGTTCTGAGGTGAGTGAAGGCTGTGATGTCTCTCCTACAGTATGTCACTGGTTCTGTGGTCCAGAAGGCTGTGTGATGTCTCTGCTACAGTATCTCTCTGGTTCTGTGGTGAGTGAAGGCTGTGTGATGTCTCTCCTACAGTATGTCTCTGGTTCTGTGGTTCATGAGGCTGTGTGATGTCTCTCCTACAGTATGTCTCTGGTTCTGAGGTCAGTGAAGGCTGTGATGTCTCTCCTACAGTATGTCTCTGGTTCTGTGGTCCAGAAGGCTGTGTGATGTCTCTCCTACAGTATGTCTCTGGTTCTGTGGTCCAGGAGGCTGTGTGATGTCTCTCCTACAGTATGTATCTGGTTCTGTGGTCCAGGAGGCTGTGTGATGTCTCTCCTACAGTATGTCTCTGCTACAGTATGTATCTGGTTCTGTGGTCCAGGAGGCTGTGTGATGTCTCTCCTACAGTATGTCTCTGGTTCTGTGGTCCAGGAGGCTGTGTGATGTCTCTCCTACAGTATGTATCTGGTTCTGAGGTGAGTGAAGGCTGGGTGATGTCTCTCCTACAGTATGTCTCTGGTTCTGTGGTTCATGAGGCTGTGTGATGTCTCTCCTACAGTATGTCTCTGGTTCTGAGGTCTAGAAGGCTGTGATGTCTCTCCTACAGTATGTCTCTGGTTCTGAGGTGAGTGAAGGGTATGTGATGTCTCTCCTACAGTATGTCACTGGTTCTGAGGTCTAGAAGGCTGTGTGATGTCTCTGCTACAGTATGTCTCTGGTTCTGAGGTCAGTGAAGGCTGTGTGATGTCTCTCCTACAGTATATCTCTGGTTCTGAGGTCCAGAAGGCTGTGTGATGTCTCTGCTACAGTATGTCTCTGGTTCTGAGGTCCAGAAGGCTGTGTGATGTCTCTGCTACAGTATATCTCTGGTTCTGAGGTCAGTGAAGGCTGTGTGATGTCTCTGCTACAGTATATCTCTGGTTCTGAGGTCAGTGAAGGCTGTGTGATGTCTCTGCTACAGTATCTCTCTGGTTCTGAGGTCAGTGAAGGCTGTGATGTCTCTCCTACAGTATGTCTCTGGTTCTGAGGTGAGTGAAGGCTGTGTGATGTCTCTCCTACAGTATGTCTCTGGTTCTGAGGTCCAGAAGGCTGTGTGATGTCTCTCCTACAGTATGTCTCTGGTTCTGAGGTCCAGAAGGCTGTGTGATGTCTCTCCTACAGTATGTCTCTGGTTCTGAGGTCCAGAAGGCTGTGTGATGTCTCTCCTACAGTATGTATCTGGTTCTGAGGTGAGCGAAGGGAAAAGGGACATGTCTATCTGACAACTGACAGAAAAGTGAGTGGAAAAGAGAAGGGAAGAGATCTTGGCAAACAGAAAATAATGGTGACGTGCTGAAATAAATAAAGCTAGTGCAACACAGGGAATCGGAACGTTTTCTGACATATTCTGCTGCTTCTAAGTGTATTCTCTGCAAGGTTACTGTAGTACAATCAATGAGGAGGTCGAAACGTATCTACAGGGGTCAGAGCTCAAGACAGGATGACCTCTGATTGGCTGATTCATTTTTAGTGAGTTGAGAGGACTGATCAGGGATAGGTTGGCTGGATCACATGGGGCCAGGGAACAGGGTGCATTAACCAGGTGGGGACAGTGGACTGGGGACAGGGGACAGGGGCATTAACCAGGTGGGGACAGGGGACTGGGGACTGGGGACAGGGGCATTAACCAGGTGGGGACAGGGGACTGGGGACAGGGGCATTAACCAGGTGGGGACAGGGGACTGGGGACAGGGGCATTAACCAGGTGGGGACAGGGGACAGGGGCATTAACCAGGTGGGGACACGGGACAGGGGACTGGGGACAGGAGACTGGAGACAGGGGCATTCGGGGGACAGTGAGGTTTTAGGGTGACTGAATTAACTATTGATTTAAGGATGTTGGGGCACAGGAGCGGGCTGTGGGCTGGACTGACCCATGTATTAGTTATAGGGGAGAGTGGATTATACTATTGATTTGGTAGAGGAGGGGGGATGGAGTTGTCTAGACTCAATAGTGTCTCCAGTAGCAGGGGTGGGGGTTGTGGGGTCTGCTCCCTAGTGCCTCATAGAATTATGTAACAGTGTCATCATATCTGCCTCATAAATGACACCCTTTCCCCTACATAGTGCACTACTTTATATGGAATAGGGTGCCATTTGGACGCACTATTTATGTCACAAGGGTCTCAGAGGTCTGGAGTGGCTAGTGTCCTTCTCTCTCTCCAGGGGCTCAGAGGTCTGGAGTGGCTAGTTTCCTTCTCTCTGTCCAAGGTCTCAGAGGTCTGGAGTGGCTAGTGTCCTTCTCTCTCTCCAAGGTCTCAGAGGTCTGGAGTGGCTAGTGTCCTTCTCTCTCTCCAAGGTCTCAGAGGTCTGGAGTGGCTAGTGTCCTATCTCTCCAAGGGCTCAGAGGTCTGGAGTGGCTAGTGTCCTTCTCTCTCTCCAAGGGCTCAGTGGTCTGGAGTGGCTAGTGTCCTTCTCTCTCTCCAAGGTCTCAGAGGTCTGGAGTGGCTAGTGTCCTTCTCTCGCTCCAAGGTCTCAGAGGCCTGGAGTGGCTAGTGTCCTTCTCTCTCTCCAAGGGCTCAGAGGTCTGGAGTGGCTAGTGTCCTCTCTCTCCAATGGCTCAGAGGTCTGGAGTGGCTAGTGTCCTTCTCTCTCTCCAAGGGCTCAGAGGTCTGGAGTGGCTAGTGTCCTTCTCTCTCTCCAAGGGCTCAGAGGTCTGGAGTGGCTAGTGTCCTTCTCTCTCTCCAAGGTCTCAGAGGTCTGGAGTGGCTAGTGTCCTTCTCTCTCTCCAAGGTCTCAGAGGTCTGGAGTGGCTAGTGTCCTTCTCTCTCTCCAAGGTCTCAGAGGTCTGGAGTGGCTAGTGTCCTTCTCTCTCTCCAAGGTCTCAGAGGTCTGGAGTGGCTAGTGTCCTTCTCTCTCTCCAAGGCCTCAGAGGTCTGGAGTGGCTAGTGTCCTTCTCTCTCCAGGGTCTCAGAGGTCTGGAGTGGCTAGTGTCCTTTTCTCTCCAAGGGCTCAGAGGTCTGGAGTGGCTAGTGTTCTTCTCTCTCCAGGGTCTCAGGGGTCTGGAGTGGCTAGTGTCCTTCTCTCTCCAGGGTCTCAGAGGTCTGGAGTGGCTAGTGTCCTTCTCTCTCTCCAAGGTCTCAGAGGTCTGGAGTGGCTAGTGTCCTTCTCTCTCTCCAAGGTCTCAGAGGTCTGGAGTGGCTAGTGTCCTTCTCTCTCTCCAAGGTCTCAGAGGTCTGGAGTGGCTAGTGTCCTTCTCTCTCTCCAAGGTCTCAGAGGTCTGGAGTGGCTAGTGTCCTTCTCTCTCTCCAAGGCCTCAGAGGTCTGGAGTGGCTAGTGTCCTTCTCTCTCCAGGGTCTCAGAGGTCTGGAGTGGCTAGTGTCCTTTTCTCTCCAAGGGCTCAGAGGTCTGGAGTGGCTAGTGTTCTTCTCTCTCCAGGGTCTCAGGGGTCTGGAGTGGCTAGTGTCCTTCTCTCTCCAGGGTCTCAGAGGTCTGGAGTGGCTAGTGTCCTTCTCTCTCCAGGGTCTCAGAGGTCTGGAGTGGCTAGTGTCCTTCTCTCTCCAAGGGCTCAGAGGTCTGGAGTGGCTAGTGTCCTTCTCTCTCCAAGGGCTCAGAGGTCTGGAGTGGCTAGTGTCCTTCTCTCTCTCCAAGGGCTCAGAGGTCTGGAGTGGCTAGTGTCCTTCTCTCTCTCCAAGGGCTCAGAGGTCTGGAGTGGCTAGTGTCCTTCTCTCTCCAAGGGCTTTGGATTGTAGCCTTGACTGAGCCACCAATTGGGCTACGAAACTAAATCAATTCAGTGTCAATATGCAAGTTGAAGAGACAGACTGAGAGAGAAAGAGAGCGAGAGAAAGAGAGATCGTTTTTTGTTTATTGTGCTGTCTGTGCTACCTGATCAATATTTAGCTATGCAGCTCAGAGGGTTTGTGGGAGATTTGGGACCAAAGCTAAAACGGTAACATAATAGAGATCTCATCAGACACATCGGGAGATTAGCCAGCTATCTGGATCAAACAGTTTTAAATTAGCAATTATTAAATGACAAAATAAAAAGGACTCGCTGAATTTAGGGGTTGGAGTTGGAGACGCTAATCGAGATTTATCCACCCGTTCTTTCTCCCTCTCCACTTGTTCATCTGTTCTTTTTCAACCCCGTTTGACTCTCTCTAGATCACAAAGCCAGTCTATTAGTGGTGGTATTGAGTGGGACAGAGAGGGGCTGAATAGGAATATTGACATCTTAGCTGGATGGGTTTTCTGCTAAATAGTGTGGTGAGAGACTTCTGATATCCATACATTGACTGGGGCTGGGCTTGGGTAGGGTTGACTGGAGCTGGGCTTGGGTAGGGTTGACTGGAGCTGGGCTTGGGTAGGGTTGACTGGAGCTGGGCTTGGGTAGGGTTGACTGGAGCTGGCCTTGGGTAGGGTTGACTGGGCCTTGGGTAGGGTTGACTGGGGCTTGGGTAGGGTTGACTGGAGCTGGGCTTGGGTAGGGTTGACTGGGCCTTGGGTAGGGTTGACTGGGACTGGGCTTGGGTAGGGTTGACTCGGACTGGGCTTGGGTAGGGTTGACTCGAGCTGGGCTTGGGTAGGGTTGACTGGAGCTGGGCTTGGGTAGGGTTGACTGGAGCTGGGCTTGGGTAGGATTGACTGGAGCTGGGCTTGGGTAGGGTTGACTGGAGCTGGCCTTGGGTAGGGTTAACTGGAGCTGGCCTTGGGTAGGGTTGACTGGAGCTGGCCTTGGGTAGGGTTGACTGGAGATGGGCCTGGGTAGGGTTGACTGGAGCTGGCCTTGGGTAGGGTTGACTGGAGATGGGCCTGGGTAGGGTTGACTGGAGCTGGGTTTGGGTTTGGGTAGGGTTGTTGTAAATTACATTGTCAATGTCATTCCCTGTCTACTTGTAAATGTCAATATACAGTATATTTGTTGTAAATGTTAATATAGTTTATTTGTTGTAAATGTTAATATACAGTATTAGGGATTTCCTCATCATCAGACTTCAGAGTCAGAACTCTTTAGAGTGGTTTAGGATTTTGTGGTTGTGTGGTCTTGTTCTTCTATCCTCATGGGGACATGAAATCCCCAAAAGTCCACACAAGGATAGCAAAACACCCCAAGAGGACAAAGACTATTTTAAGCTTAGAGGTCAGGTTTACAATTAGGGTTAGGGTTAGAATTAAGGTTAAGGTTTAGGGTTACGTTAGGGGGTTACGTTTGGGTTACCATACCATAGATATGTGTGGAGAGGGAATGAATATCAGATTGTTGACAGGTAGACAGGGAATGAATATCAGATTGTTGACAGGTAGACAGGCAATGAATATCAGATTGTTGACAGGTAGACAGGCAATGAATATCAGATTGTTGACAGGTAGACAGGCAATGAATAACAGCTTGTTGACAAGAAGACAGGCAATGAATATCAGATTGTTGACAGGTAGACAGGGAATGAATATCAGATTGTTGACAGGTAGACAGGGAATGAATATCAGATTGTTGACAAGAAGACAGGCAATGAATATCAGATTGTTGACAGGTAGACAGGGAATGAATATCAGATTGTTGACAGGTAGACAGGGAATGAATATCAGATTGTTGACAAGAAGACAGGGAATGAATATCAGATTGTTGACAGGTAGACAGGGAATGAATATCAGATTGTTGACAGGTAGACAGGGAATGAATATCAGATTGTTGACAGGTAGACAGGGAATGAATATCAGATTGTTGACAGGTAGACAGGGAATGAATATCAGATTGTTGACAGGTAGACAGGGAATGAATATCAGATTGTTGACAGGTAGACAGGGAATGAATATCAGATTGTTGACAGGTAGACAGGGAATGAATATCAGATTGTTGACAAGAAGACAGGCAATGAATATCAGATTGTTGACAGGTAGACAGGGAATGAATATCAGATTGTTGACAAGAAGACAGGGAATGAATATCAGATTGTTGACAGGTAGACAGGGAATGAATATCAGATTGTTGACAAGAAGACAGGGAATGAATATCAGATTGTTGACAGGTAGACAGGGAATGAATATCAGATTGTTGACAGGTAGACAGGGAATGAATATCAGATTGTTGACAAGAAGACAGGCAATGAATATCAGATTGTTGACAGGTAGACAGGGAATGAATATCAGATTGTTGACAGGTAGACAGGGAATGAATATCAGATTGTTAACAGGTAGACAGGGAATGAATATCAGATTGTTGACAGGTAGACAGGGAATGAATATCAGATTGTTGACAGGTAGACAGGGAATGAATATCAGATTGTTAACAGGTAGACAGGGAAATAATATCTCTGTTACCCAACCCCCCCGCCCTCCTCTTTCCCTCTGTCCTTGTCTCACCTCCTTTTCAGAGTCGTGCCACACCAAGCGGTGCTCCGATCGATGAGACAGCATGCCAGATTGGTCAGGGACGGGCCGCTAAGATGTAAGGACGCTCTTTGGTGTGTGTGTGTGTGTGTGTGTGTGTGTGACTCCCTAGATGGGCCATCCTCCTCCGAGCCTGTCTCCCTGTGTGGTGGATGAGTCAGGATCAGCAACAGCCACTCATACCACCTGGCATGCCACACAGAAACACAGACACGCACACACCAGGCTGGCAGGCTGTAATGGCTTTCCTCTTCTGAGGAGGAGTAGCAAGGATCGGACCAATACGCAGCGTGGTAAGTGTTCATCCTGGTTTTTAATAAGAACACTGAACAAAACAATAAACGACAACGTGAAAAAAACGAAACAGTTCCGTGTGGAAACAAACACAAAAGTGAAAACAGGCTCCCTAAATATGGTTCTCAATCAGGGACAACGATGGACAGCTGCCTCTGATTGAGAACCATACCAGGCCAAACAACCCACCCAACTCACGCCCTGACCATACTAAAACAAAGACATAATAAAAGACAACCCACCCAACTCACGCCCTGACCATACTAAAACAAAGACATAATAAAAGACAACCCACCCAACTCACGCCCTGACCATACTAAAACAAAGACATAATAAAAGACAACCCACCCAACTCACGCCCTGACCATACTAAAACAAAGACATAATAAAAGACAACCCACCCAACTCACGCCCTGACCATACTAAAACAAAGACATAATAAAAGACAACCCACCCAACTCACGCCCTGACCATACTAAAACAAAGACATAATAAAAGACAACCCACCCAACTCACGCCCTGACCATACTAAAACAAAGACATAATAAAAGACAACCCACCCAACTCACGCCCTGACCATACTAAAACAAAGACATAATAAAAGACAACCCACCCAACTCACGCCCTGACCATACTAAAACAAAGACATAATAAAAGACAACCCACCCAACTCACGCCCTGACCATACTAAAACAAAGACATAATAAAAGACAACCCACCCAACTCACGCCCTGACCATACTAAAACAAAGACATAATAAAAGACAACCCACCCAACTCACGCCCTGACCATACTAAAACAAAGACATAATAAAAGACAACCCACCCAACTCACGCCCTGACCATACTAAAACAAAGACATAATAAAAGACAACCCACCCAACTCACGCCCTGACCATACTAAAACAAAGACATAATAAAAGACAACCCACCCAACTCACGCCCTGACCATACTAAAACAAAGACATAATAAAAGACAACCCACCCAACTCACGCCCTGACCATACTAAAACAAAGACATAATAAAAGACAACCCACCCAACTCACGCCCTGACCATACTAAAACAAAGACATAATAAAAGACAACCCACCCAACTCACGCCCTGACCATACTAAAACAAAGACATAATAAAAGACAACCCACCCAACTCACGCCCTGACCATACTAAAACAAAGACATAATAAAAGACAACCCACCCAACTCACGCCCTGACCATACTAAAACAAAGACATAATAAAAGACAACCCACCCAACTCACGCCCTGACCATACTAAAACAAAGACATAATAAAAGACAACCCACCCAACTCACGCCCTGACCATACTAAAACAAAGACATAATAAAAGACAACCCACCCAACTCACGCCCTGACCATACTAAAACAAAGACATAATAAAAGACAACCCACCCAACTCACGCCCTGACCATACTAAAACAAAGACATAATAAAAGACAACCCACCCAACTCACGCCCTGACCATACTAAAACAAAGACATAATAAAAGACAACCCACCCAACTCACGCCCTGACCATACTAAAACAAAGACATAATAAAAGACAACCCACCCAACTCACGCCCTGACCATACTAAAACAAAGACATAATAAAAGACAACCCACCCAACTCACGCCCTGACCATACTAAAACAAAGACATAATAAAAGACAACCCACCCAACTCACGCCCTGACCATACTAAAACAAAGACATAATAAAAGACAACCCACCCAACTCACGCCCTGACCATACTAAAACAAAGACATAATAAAAGACAACCCACCCAACTCACGCCCTGACCATACTAAAACAAAGACATAATAAAAGACAACCCACCCAACTCACGCCCTGACCATACTAAAACAAAGACATAATAAAAGACAACCCACCCAACTCACGCCCTGACCATACTAAAACAAAGACATAATAAAAGACAACCCACCCAACTCACGCCCTGACCATACTAAAACAAAGACATAATAAAAGACAACCCACCCAACTCACGCCCT
>NC_143035.1:29315000-29400000 GCF_057628025.1 Oncorhynchus mykiss | reverse complement strand
GTCAATTCATTATCTTATAGCCTACTTTCAACTCTCCTTGTCAATTCATTATCTTATAGCCTACTTTCAACTCTCCTTGTCAATTCATTATCTTATAGCCTACTTTCAATTCTCCTTGTCAATTCATTATCTTATAGCCTACTTTCAACTCTCCTTGTAAATTCATTATCTTATAGCCTACTTTCAATTATCCTTGTCAATTCATTATCTTATAGCCTACTTTCAATTATCCTTGTCAATTCATTATCTTATAGCCTACTTTCAGAAAGCCTAAGCTAGGTCTAAGTTTTTTAAACGTTTCGGGGAATTTAGAAATATGTGCTCCTATCTGACATATAGTAGGCTGCTGGCTTTGATGGGTCATTTTATCTATTTCATATATAAATATACAAAAATATATGTGGGGGATTGGAAATTATGCAGACAACTACATTGATGAATGTCACAATCTATCTTCAATATTAAAGCTGATCTACACCCCCCTAAAAAATCAAAAGAACTAACAGATTTGCTCACAACCTTTTTTTCTTCAATTAATCTCCTTTTCCCTCCCTGGTTCTGTCTCTCTTTGTCTCTCTCCCTCCCAGTCTCTGTCTCTCTCTCTCCGTCCCAGTCTCTGTCTCTCTCCTCCCCAGTCTATGTCTCTCTCTCTCTCCCTCCCCCTCTCTGTCTCTCTCTCCCTCCCAGTCTCTGTCTCTCTCCCTCCCAGTCTCTCTCTCTCTCTCTCCCTCCCAGTCTCTGTCTCTCTCTCTCCGTCCCAGTCTCTGTCTCTCTCCCCCCCAGTCTATGTCTCTCTCTCTCTCCCTCCCCCTCTCTGTCTCTCTCTCCCTCCCAGTCTCTGTCTCTCTTTGTCTCTCTCCCTCCCAGTCTCTGTCTCTCTCTCTCCGTCCCAGTCTCTGTCTCTCTCCCCCCAGTCTATGTCTCTCTCTCTCTCCCTCCCCCTCTCTGTCTCTCTCTCCCTCCCAGTCTCTGTCTCTCTCCCTCCCAGTCTCTCTCTCTCTCTCTCCCTCCCAGTCTCTGTCTCTCTCCCTCCCCCTCTCTGTCTATCTCTGTCTCTCTCTGTTTCTCTCCTCCCCCTCTCTGTCTCTCTCTTCCTCCCCCTGTCTGTCTCTCTCCCTCACCCTCTCTGTCTCTCTCCCTCACCCTCTCTGTCTCTCTCCCTCCCCCTGCCTGTCTCTCCCCCTCCCCCTGTCTGTCTCTCCCCCTCCCCCTGTCTGTCTCTCCCCCTCCCCCTCTCTGTCTCTCTCTCCCTCCCAGTCTCTGTCTCTCTCCCTCCCAGTCTCTCTCTCTCTCTCTCCCTCCCAGTCTCTGTCTCTCTCCCTCCCCCTCTCTGTCTATCTCTGTCTCTCTCTGTTTCTCTCCTCCCCCTCTCTGTCTCTCTCTTCCTCCCCCTGTCTGTCTCTCTCCCTCCCCCTCTCTGTCTCTCTCTTCCTCCCCCTGTCTGTCTCTCCCCCTCCCCCTGTCTGTCTCTCTCCCTCCCCCTCTCTGTCTCTCTCCCTCCCCCTGTCTGTCTCTCCCCCTCCCCCTGTCTGTCTCTCCCCCTCCCCCTGTCTGTCTCTCCCCCTCCCCCTCTCTGTCTCTCTCCCTCCCCCTCTCTGTCTCTCTCCCTCCCCCTGTCTGTCTCTCCCCCTCCCCCTCTCTGTCTCTCTCCCTCCCCCTCTCTGTCTCTCTCCCTCCCCCTCTCTGTCTCTCTCCCTCCCCCTCTCTGTCTCTCTCCCTCCCCCTCTCTGTCTCTCTCCCTCCCCCTCTCTGTCTCTCTCCCTCCCCCTCTCTGTCTCTCTCCCTCCCCCTCTCTGTCTCTCTCCCTCCCCCTCTCTGTCTCTCTCCCTCCCCCTCTCTGTCTCTCTCCCTCGCCCTCTCTGTCTCTCTCCCTTCCTATCTGTCTCTCTCCCTCCCCCTCTCTGTCTCTCTCCCTCCCACTCTCTGTCTCTCTCCCTTCCTATCTGTCTCTCTCCCTTCCCCTCTCTGTCTCTCTCTCCCCCTCTCTGTCTCTCTCCCTCCCCCTCTCTGTCTCTCTCCCTCCCCCTCTCTGTCTCTCTCCCTCCCCCTCTCTGTCTCTCTCCCTCCCCCTCTCTGTCTCTCTCCCTCCCCCTCTCTGTCTCTCTCCCTCGCCCTCTCTGTCTCTCTCCCTTCCTATCTGTCTCTCTCCCTCCCCCTCTCTGTCTCTCTCCCTCCCACTCTCTGTCTCTCTCCCTTCCTATCTGTCTCTCTCCCTTCCCCTCTCTGTCTCTCTCTCCCCCTCTCTGTCTCTCTCCCTCCCCCTCTCTGTCTCTCTCCCTCCCCCTCTCTGTCTCTCTCCCTCCCCCTCTCTGTCTCTCTCCCTTCCTATCTGTCTCTCTCCCTTCCCCTCTCTGTCTCTCTCTCCCTCCCCCTCTCTGTCTCTCTCCCTCCCCCTATCTGTCTCTCTCCCTCCCCCTCTCTGTCTCTCTCCCTTCCTATCTGTCTCTCTCCCTTCCCCTCTCTGTCTCTCTCCCTCCCCCTCTCTGTCTCTCTCCCTCCCACTCTCTGTCGCTCTCCCTTCCTATCTGTCTCTCTCCCTTCCCCTCTCTGTCTCTCTCTCCCCCTCTCTGTCTCTCTCCCTTCCCCTCTCGGTCTCTGTCTCTCTCCCTCCCCCTCTCTGTCTCTCTCCCTCGCCCTCTCTGTCTCTCTCCCTTCCTATCTGTCTCTCTCCCTCCCCCTCTCTGTCTCTCTCCCTCCCACTCTCTGTCTCTCTCCCTTCCTATCTGTCTCTCTCCCTTCCCCTCTCTGTCTCTCTCTCCCCCTCTCTGTCTCTCTCCCTCCCCCTCTCTGTCTCTCTCCCTCCCCCTCTCTGTCTCTCTCCCTCCCCCTCTCTGTCTCTCTCCCTTCCTATCTGTCTCTCTCCCTTCCCCTCTCTGTCTCTCTCTCCCTCCCCCTCTCTGTCTCTCTCCCTCCCCCTATCTGTCTCTCTCCCTCCCCCTCTCTGTCTCTCTCCCTTCCTATCTGTCTCTCTCCCTTCCCCTCTCTGTCTCTCTCCCTCCCCCTCTCTGTCTCTCTCCCTCCCACTCTCTGTCGCTCTCCCTTCCTATCTGTCTCTCTCCCTTCCCCTCTCTGTCTCTCTCTCCCCCTCTCTGTCTCTCTCCCTTCCCCTCTCGGTCTCTGTCTCTCTCCCTCCCCCTCTCTGTCTCTCTCCCTTCCCCTCTCTGTCTCTCTCCCTCCCCCTCTCTGTCTCTCTCCCTCCCACTCTCTGTCGCTCTCCCTTCCTATCTGTCTCTCTCCCTTCCCCTCTCTGTCTCTCTCTCCCCCTCTCTGTCTCTCTCCCTTCCCCTCTCGGTCTCTGTCTCTCTCCTTCCCCCTCTCTGTCTCTCTCCCTCCCCCTCTGTCTCTCTCCCTTCCCTTCTCTGTCTCTCTCCCTTCCCCTCTCTGCCTCTCTCCCTCCCCCTCTCTGTCTCTCTCCCTCCCACTCTCTCTCTCTCTCTCTCCCTTCCCCTCTCTGTCTCCCCCTCCCCCTCTCTGTCTCTCTCCCTTCCCTTCTCTGTCTCTCTCCTTCCCCCTCTCTGTCTCTCTCCCTCCCTCTCTGTCTCTCTCCCTTCCCTTCTCTGTCTCTCTCCTTCCCCCTCTCTGTCTCTCTCCCTCCCCCTCTGTCTCTCTCCCTTCCCTTCTCTGTCTCTCTCCCTTCCCCTCTCTGCCTCTCTCCCTCCCCCTCTCTGTCTCTCTCCCTCCCCGTCTCTCTCTCTCTCTCTCCCTTCCCCTCTCTGTCTCTCCCTCCCCCTCTCTGTCTCTCTCCCTCCCCGTCTCTCTCTCTCTCTCTCCCTTCCCCTCTCTGTCTCTCCCTCCCCCTCTCTGTCTCTCTCCCTC
This sequence comes from Oncorhynchus mykiss, assembly GCF_057628025.1. Lineage (NCBI taxonomy): Eukaryota > Metazoa > Chordata > Actinopteri > Salmoniformes > Salmonidae > Oncorhynchus > Oncorhynchus mykiss. The sequence goes on along the minus strand of NC_143035.1, from coordinate 29,396,184 downwards.
CGTGTCTCTGTCTCTCTCTCTCCCTTCCCCTCTCTGTCTCTCTCTCTCTCCATTTCCCCCTCTCTCATGTTATGCATTGTTTTTATCCACATAACACGGAAAAATAGATTTAAAGGTGTGATCTGTAAGATGTCTAACTACTCTTTATTCAAGTCAACCATTGAATTAAACCATGTGATATTTTGAAGAATATTACATTATTCTGATAGCAAATGATTACATTGTTACATTTTAGATGTCCTCCCACAAGACCTTGAAAAATCCTCCTGTTTGCCCTATGTTAGAGAGTGTGTGGGGGTGTGTGTGTGCATGCGTGCGTGCGTGCGTGCGTGTGTGTGTGTGTATGTGGGTGTGTGTGAGTGAGAGAGAGAATCTACAGCAGATATTTACAGCTCAGAGATTAGTCTGGCAATCAGCCACAAAGCAATTATCAGCCAGCCAAATGAAACCATCACCTCTCAGAAAGGTGTTTCTCTATGTGTTTCAAAGATAATGTGTGTGTGCACGTATGTGTGTGTGTGTGTGTGTGTTATGCATATCTGTTTTCCTCTGTATGTCTCCATGTGTTTGATAGGTGTTAGTTTGATGGCTGCTACAGAAACGAAGCTGGAAAGATGTTTCCGATGTCTCTGACGACAGTGCTCTCCAAGACTCTGTTGTGAGACTTCAACTAATCACAGAGTTTTTATTACGTCCACTCTTCATTAACCTCTATCGACACGTCAGACGCAGCCGTGGAAAGGTTTATGATGACACACACACACACACACACACACACACACACACACACACACACACACACACAAGGTGAAATAGATGTATTAAATAAAAACATGTCATGATCAATCTGACAAACAAGTGAGATCTCTTCATGATGAAGATGAGACATTATTTATGAAGGTTTCACAATAGCCAACAGAGTCCAGAACCTTATAATCAATCAATCAATCAATCAATCAATCAATCAATCAATCAATCAATCATGGACCACACCAGATTGCCAGAAACATAGGGTCTCCCGAGTAGCGCAGTGGTCTAAGGCACTGAATCGCAGTGCTTGAGGCTTCACTACAGACACCCTGGTTCAAATCCAGGCTGTATCACAACCAGCCATGATTGGGAGTACCATTGGGCGGTGCACAATTGGCCCAGCGTTTTCCGGGTTTGGACGGGTCATTGTAAATAAGAATTTGTTATTTTTGACATGCCTAGTTAAATAAAAATCCACAGGAGTTGTGTGGTGCAACTTCCTCTTCCCAACCAAACAGTCCTTCACTCAACTTCCTCTTCCCAACCAAACAGTCCTTCACTCAACTTCCTCTTCCCAACCAAACAGTCCTTCATTCAACTTCCTCTTCCCAACCAAACAGTCCTTCATTCAACTTCCTCTTCCCAACCAAACAGTCCTCCACTCAACTTCCTCTTCCCAACCAAACAGTCCTTCACTCAACTTCCTCTTCCCAACCAAACAGTCCTTCATTCAACTTCCTCTTCCCAACCAAACAGTCCTCCACTCAACTTCCTCTTCCCAACCAAACAGTCCTTCACTCAACTTCCCCTTCCCACCCGCACAGTCCTTCACTCAACTTCCTCTTCCCAACCAAACAGTCCTTCACTCAACTTCCTCTTCCCAACCAAACAGTCCTTCATTCAACTTCCTCTTCCCAACCAAACAGTCCTTCACTCAACTTCCTCTTCCCAACCAAACAGTCCTTCACTCAACTTCCTCTTCCCAACCAAACAGTCCTTCACTCAACTTCCTATTCCCAACCAAACAGTCCTTCACTCAACTTCCTCTTCCCAACCAAACAGTCCTTCATTCAACTTCCTCTTCACAACCAAACAGTCCTTCATTCAACTTCCTCTTCCCAACCAAACAGTCCTTCATTCAACTTCCTCTTCCCAACCAAACAGTCCTTCACTCAACTTCCTCTTCCCAACCAAACAGTCCTTCACTCAACTTCCTCTTCCCAACCAAACAGTCCTCCACTCAACTTCCTCTTCCCAACCAAACAGTCCTCCACTCAACTTCCTCTTCCCAACTAAACAGTCCTTCATTCAACTTCCTCTTCCCAACCAAACAGTCCTTCATTCAACTTCCTCTTCCCAACCAAACAGTCCTCCACTCAACTTCCTCTTCCCAACCAAACAGTCCTTCACTCAACTTCCCCTTCCCACCCGCACAGTCCTTCACTCAACTTCCTCTTCCCAACCAAACAGTCCTTCACTCAACTTCCTCTTCCCAACCAAACAGTCCTTCATTCAACTTCCTCTTCCCAACCAAACAGTCCTTCACTCAACTTCCTCTTCCCAACCAAACAGTCCTTCACTCAACTTCCTCTTCCCAACCAAACAGTCCTTCACTCAACTTCCTATTCCCAACCAAACAGTCCTTCACTCAACTTCCTCTTCCCAACCAAACAGTCCTTCATTCAACTTCCTCTTCCCAACCAAACAGTCCTTCATTCAACTTCCTCTTCCCAACCAAACAGTCCTTCACTCAACTTCCTCTTCCCAACCAAACAGTCCTCCACTCAACTTCCTCTTCCCAACCAAACAGTCCTCCACTCAACTTCCTCTTCCCAACTAAACAGTCCTTCATTCAACTTCCTCTTCCCAACCAAACAGTCCTTCATTCAACTTCCTCTTCCCAACCAAACAGTACTCCACTCAACTTCCTCTTCCCAACCAAACAGTCCTTCACTCAACTTCCTCTTCCCAACCAAACAGTCCTTCATTCAACTTCCTCTTCCCAACCAAACAGTCCTCCACTCAACTTCCTCTTCCCAACCAAACAGTCCTTCACTCAACTTCCCCTTCCCACCCGCACAGTCCTTCACTCAACTTCCTCTTCCCAACCAAACAGTCCTTCACTCAACTTCCTCTTCCCAACCAAACAGTCCTACATTCAACTTCCTCTTCCCAACCAAACAGTCCTTCACTCAACTTCCTCTTCCCAACTAAACAGTCCTTCACTCAACTTCCTCTTCCCAACCAAACAGTCCTTCACTCAACTTCCTATTCCCAACCAAACAGTCCTTCACTCAACTTCCTCTTCCCAACCAAACAGTCCTTCATTCAACTTCCTCTTCACAACCAAACAGTCCTTCATTCAACTTCCTCTTCCCAACCAAACAGTCCTTCATTCAACTTCCTCTTCCCAACCAAACAGTCCTTCACTGAACTTCCTCTTCCCAACCAAACAGTCCTTCACTCAACTTCCTCTTCCCAACCAAACAGTCCTCCACTCAACTTCCTCTTCCCAACTAAACAGTCCTTCATTCAACTTCCTCTTCCCAACCAAACAGTCCCTCATTCAACTTCCTCTTCCCAACCAAACAGTCCTTCATTCAACTTCCTCTTCCCAACCAAACAGTCCTTCACTCAACTTCCTCTTCCCAACCAAACAGTCCTTCACTCAACTTCCCCTTCCCCCCCGCACAGTCCTTCACTCAACTTCCCCTTCCCACCCGCACAGTCCTTCATTCAACTTCCTCTTACTAACCAAACAGTCCTTCACTCAACTTCCTCTTCCCAACCAAACAGTCCTTCACTCAACTTCCTCTTCCCAACCAAACAGTCCTTCACTCAACTTCCTCTTCCCAACCAAACAGTCCTTCATTCAACTTCCTCTTACTAACCAAACAGTCCTTCATTCAACTTCCTCTTCCCAACCAAACAGTTCTTCATTCAACTTCCTCTTCCCAACCAAACAGTCCTTCACTCAACTTCCTCTTCCCAACCAAACAGTCCTCCACTCAACTTCCTCTTCCCAACCAAACAGTCCTCCACTCAACTTCCTCTTCCCAACCAAACAGTCCTTCATTCAACTTCCTCTTACAAACCGCACAGTCCTACACTCAACTTCCTCTTACTAACCGAACAGTCCTTCACTCAACTTCCTCTTCCCAACCAAACAGTCCTTCATTCAACTTCCTCTTACAAACCGCACAGTCCTACACTCAACTTCCTCTTCCCACCAGCACAGTCCTTCATTCAACTTCCTCTTACTAAGCGCACAGTCCTTCACTCCACTTCCTCTTACTAACCGCACAGTCCTTCATTCAACTTCCTCTTCCCAACCAAACAGTCCTCCACTCAACTTCCTCTTCCCAACCAAACAGTCCTTCACTCAACTTCCTCTTCCCAACCAAACAGTCCTTCACTCAACTTCCTCTTCCCAACAAAACAGTCCTTCACTGAACTTCCTCTTCCCAACCAAACAGTCCTTCACTCAACTTCCTCTTCCCAACCAAACAGTCCTTCACTCAACTTCCTCTTCCCAACCAAACAGTCCTTCACTCAACTTCCTCTTACTAACCGCACAGTCTTTCACTCAACTTCCTCTTCCCTCCCGCACAGTCCTTCACTCAACTTCCCCTTCCCACCCAAACAGTCCTTCACTCAACTTCCCCTTCCCACCCGCACAGTCCTTCATTCAACTTCCTCTTCCCCAACCAAACAGTCCTTCACTCAACTTCCTCTTCCCAACCAAACAGTCTTTCACTCAACTTCCTCTTCCCAACCAAACAGTCCTCCACTCAACTTCCTCTTCCCACCCGCACAGTCCTTCATTCAACTTCCTCTTCCCAACCAAACAGTCCTCCACTCAACTTCCTCTTCACAACCAAACAGTCCTCCACTCAACTTCCTATTCCCAACCAAACAGTCATTCATTCAACTTCCTCTTACAAACCGCACAGTCCTACACTCAACTTCCTCTTACTAACAGAATAGTCCTCCACTCAACTTCCCCTTCCCACCAGCACAGTCCTTCACTCAACTTCCCATTCCCACCCGCACAGTCCTTCACTCAACTTCCCCTTCCCACCCGCACAGTCCTTCATTCAACTTCCTCTTACTAACCGCACAGTCCTTCACTCAACTTCCTCTTACTAACCGCACAGTCCTTCACTCAACTTCCTCCTCCCACCCAAACAGTCCTTCACTCAACTTCCCCTTCCCAACCAAACAGTCCTTCACTCAACTTCCTCTTCCCAACCAAACAGTCATTCACTCAACTTCCTCTTCCCAACCAAACAGTCCTTCACTCAACTTCCTCTTACTAACCGCACAGTCCTTCACTCAACTTCCTCTTCCCAACCAAACAGTCCTTCACACAACTTCCTCTTACTAACCGCACAGTCTTTCACTCAACTTCCTCTTACTAACCGCACAGTCCTTCATTCAACTTCCCCTTTCCACCCGGACAGTCCTTCACTCAACGTCCTCTTACTAACCACACAGTCCTTCACTCAACTTCCCCTTCCCCCTCGCACAGTCCTTCACTCAATTTCCCATTCCCACCCGCACAGTCCTTCATTCAACTTCCTCTTCCCAACCAAACAGTCCTTCACTCAACTTCCTCTTACTAACCGCACAGTCCTTCACTCAACTTCCTCTTCCCAACCAAACAGTCATTCACTCAACTTCCTCTTCCCAACCAAACAGTCCTTCACTCAACTTCCTCTTACTAACCGCACAGTCCTTCACTCAACTTCCTCTTCCCAACCAAACAGTCCTTCACTCAATTTCCTCTTCCCAACCAAACAGTCTTTCACGCAACTTCCTCTTCCCAACCAAACAGTCCTTCACTCAACTTCCTCTTACTAACCGCACAGTCCTTCACTCAACTTCCTCTTCCCAACCAAACAGTCCTTCACTCAACTTCCTCTTACTAACCACACAGTTCTTCACTCAACTTCCTCTTCCCAACCAAACAGTCCTTCACACAACTTCCTCTTACTAACCGCACAGTCCTTCACTCAACTTCCTCTTACTAACCGCACAGTCCTTCATTCAACTTTCCCTTTCCACCCGCACAGTCCGTCACTCAACTTCCTCTTACTAACCGCACAGTCCTTCACTCAACTTCCCCTTCCCCCTCGCACAGTCCTTCACTCAACTTCCCATTCCCACCCGCACAGTCCTTCATTCAACTTCCTCTTACTAACCAAACAGTCCTTCACTCAACTTCCTCTTACTAAGTCCTTCACTCAACTTCCCCTTCCCACCCGCACAGTCCTTCACTCAACTTCCCCTTCCCACCCGCACAGTCCTTCACTCAACTTCCTCTTCCAAACCGCACTGTCCTTCTTTCGATCTCACACTTTCTCACACTCTTTCCATCCCAACCTCACCCTATCCCTGACCTCACCCTTTCCCAACCTATCCCTGACTTCACCCTATCCCGACCTCACCCTATCCCTGACCTCACACTATCCCCCGACTTCACCCTATCACAACTTCAACCTATCCCAACCTCACCCTATCCCCGACCTCACCCTATCCCGACCTCACCCTATCCCGACCTCACCCTATCCCCGACCCCACCCTACCCCCGACCTCACCCTACCCCTGACCTCACCCTATCCCCGACCTCACCCTATCCCAACCTCACCCTATCCCCGACCCCACCCTACCCCCGACCTCACCCTACCCCTGACCTCACCCTATCCCCGACCTCACCCTATCCCAACCTCACCCTATCCCGACCTCACCCTATTCCGATCTCACCCTATCCCCGACCTCACCCTATCCCTGACCTCACCTTATCCCCGACCTCACCCTATCCTCGATCTCACCCTATCCCCGACCTCACCCTATCCTCGACGTCACCCTATCCAGTCCTCACCCTATCCAGACCTCACCCTATCCCTGACCTCATACTATCCCGACCTCACCCTATCCCAACCTCACCCTATCCCGACCTCACCCTATCCCAACCTCACCCTATCCCGACCTCACCCTATCCCCGACCTCACTCTATCCCGACCTCACCCTATCCCAACCTCACCCTATCCCCGCCCTCACCCTATCCCCGCCCTCAACCTATCCCAACCTCACCCTACCCCTGACCTCACCCTATCCCCGACCTCACCCTATCCCAACCTCACCTTATCCCTAACCCCACCCTACCCCCGACCTCACCCTACCCCTGACCTCACCCTATCCCCGACCTCACCCTATCCCAACCTCACCCTATCCCGACCTCACCCTATTCCGATCTCACCCTATCCCCGACCTCACCCTATCCCTGACCTCACCTTATCCCCGACCTCACCCTATCCTCGATCTCACCCTATCCCCGACCTCACCCTATCCTCGACGTCACCCTATCCAGACCTCACCCTATCCAGACCTCACCCTATCCCTGACCTCATACTATCCCGACCTCACCCTATCCCGACCTCACCCTATCCCGACCTCACCCTATCCCGACCTCACCCTATCCCGACCTCACCCTATCCCCGACCTCACTCTATCCCGACCTCACCCTATCCCAACCTCACCCTATCCCCGCCCTCACCCTATCCCCGCCCTCAACCTATCCCAACCTCACCCTATCCCGACCTCACCCTATCCCAACCTCACCCTATTCCAACCTCACCCTATCCCCGCCCCCCCCCCTATCCCAACCTCACCCTATCCCGAACTCTCCCAGTCAACCAACCAACAATTCAAATTAATTAATATCTCTCCTACCTGATTCATGATCAGACTTGTAGTCATTGTCTGAGTCAGTGAGTGTGAGCACTGAGTTTTCTCTGCTGGACAATCCTGAGCTGTGTCTGCTCTTCACTCCTCCTCCTGGTCCTCCTACTGTTCCTCCTCCCCACAGCTGGATGGCTCTCTCTGGGGACAGGTGCCCCTCTGGGTCAGAGTCTGCATCAGGGTCTGACCCCGCGCTGAGGGAGTAGCCCCTCTGGAGCAGGCCCATCTCAGGACAGTAGGTTGGGGCTGCAGGGTGAACAGGCGCTGGGTCGCAAACACCAAGTTCAGCCAGCGTGTGGAAGTGACCGCCTGTGTGAGAGAAAGGAGTGTGTGTCATGGCATGCACTAGTTCAAGGATTCAAGCAGGCAAGCAAGCACAAACTCACGCAGTAAGCATAAACACAGCCTGTTAACTCTGGCGATAGAAGGTTAAGGTACAGAATGACTCAGGATATCTGAGATGAGGAACTGTCTTTGCATACTTCCATGTCTATACTGTTCCTGTTCCTATACTGTTCCTGTTCCTACACAGTTCCAGTTCCTATACTGTTATTGTTCCTATACTGTTCCTGTTCCTATACTGTTATTGTTCCTATACTGTTCCTGGTCCTATACTGTTCCTGTTCCTATACTGTTATTGTTCCTATACTGTTATTGTTCCTATACTGTTCCTGTTCCTATACTGTTCCAGTTCCTATACTGTTATTGTTCCTATACTGTTCCTGTTCCTATACTGTTCCAGTTCCTATACTGTTACTGTTCCTATACCGTTCACGTTCATATAATGTTTCAATACTGTTCCTGTTCCTGTACTGTCCCCATACTTTTCCTGTTCCTAGACTGTTCTTGTTCCTATACTGTTCCTATACCGTTCATGTTCATATACTGTTCCTGTTTCTATACTTTCATGTTCCTAAACTGTTCATGTTCATATAATGTTCCAATACTGTTCCTGTACTGTCCCTATACTTTTCCTGTTCCTATACTGTTCCTGTTCAAATACTGTTTCCGTTCCTATACTGTTCCTGTTCAAATACTGTTTCTGTTCCTATACTGCTCCTATACTCTTCCTGTTCCTATACTGTTCCTGTTCAAATACTGTTTCCGTTCCTATACTGTTCCTGTTCAAATACTGTTTCTGTTCCTATACTGTTCCTGTTACAATATTGTTCTTGTTCCATTACTGTTCCTAGGCCGTTCCTGTCCTATACTGTTCAAATACTGTTCTGTACTACTCCTGTTTCTATACTATTCCTGTCCCTATACTGTTCCTGTTCCTATACTGATCCTATTCTGTTATCGTTCCTATACTGTTCCAATACTGTTCTGTACTACTCCTGTTCCTATACCAATCCTCTCATATACTGTTCCTATACTGTTCTGTACTACTCCTGTTCCTATACCAATCCTCTCCTATACTGTTCCAATGTTGTTCTGTACTACTCCTGTTCCTATACCAATCCTCTCATATACTGTTCCTATACTGTTCTGTACTACTCCTGTTCTTATACTATTCCTGTCCTTATACTATTTCTATACTGTTCCTGTTCCTATAACGTTCCTGTTCCAATACTGTTCCTATACTGTTACTGTTCCTATACTGTTCCTCTTCCAATGCTGTTCCTATACATGTTCATACACTGTTCCGATTCATATACTGTTCATATACTCTTCCTGTTCCAATACTATTCCCGTTCCTATACTATTCATGTTCCTTTACGGTTCCTGTTCCTATACTGTTCCTATATGGCTCCTGTTCCTATACTGTTCCTTTACTGTTCTTGTTCCTATTATGTTCAAATACTGTTCCTATTCCTTTACTGTTGCTGTTCCTATACTGTTTAAATACTGTTCCTGTTCCTATACTGTTCAAATACTGTTCCTATTCCTTTGCTGTTGCTGTTCCTATACTGTTCAAATATGGTTCCTATACTGTTCCTCTACTGATACTGTTCCTATCCTTTTCATGTTCGAATGCTGTTCCTATTCCTTTACTGTTCCTGTTCCTATACTGTTCAAATCCTATTCCTTTACTGTTCCTATTCTTTTACTGTTCCTGTTCCTATACTGTTCAAATATGGTTCCTATACTGATACTGTTCATATCCTTTTCGTGTTCTTATACTGTTCCTGTTGCTGTACTGTTACTGTTCCTATTCTGTTACTATACTGTTACTCTACCTATACATGTTCCTCTACTATTCCTATACTATTCTGTTCAAATACTGTTTCTGTTCCTATAATGTTCCAGTACTGATCCTGTTCCTATACTGTTCCTGTTCCAATACTGCTCCGAGACCATTCCTGTTCCTATACTGTTCCAATACTGTTCTGTACTATTCCTGTTCCTATACTATTCCAGGCCTTATACTGTCCATGTTCCTATACCGATCCTATACCCTTCCTGTTCCTATATTGTTCCTGTTCCAACACTGTTCCAATACTGTTCATGTTCATATACTGTTCCTGTTCCTATACTTTTAACATCCCTATACTGTTCCAATACTATTCCCGTTCCTATACTATTCATGTTCCTTTACGGTTCCTGTTCCTATACTGTTCCTATACGGCTCCTGTTCCTATACTGTTCCTGTTCCTATTCTGTTCAAATACTGTTCCTATTCCTTTACTGTTGTTGTTCCTATCCTGTTTAAATACTGTTCCTGTTCCTTTACTGTTTCTATACTGTTCAAATACTGTTCCTATTCCTTTACTGTTGCTGTTCCTGTACTGTTTAAATACTGATCCTGTTCCTTTACTGTTCCTGTTCCTATACTGTTCAAATATGGTTCCTGTTCCTTTACTGTTCCTGTTCCTATACTGTTCAAATATGGTTCCTATACTGTTCCTATACTGATACTGTTCCTATCCTTTTCATGTTCAAATGCTGTTCCTATTCCTTAACTGTTCCTGTTCCTATACTGCTCAAATATGGTTCCTATACTGTTCCTCTACTGATACTGTTCCTATCCTTTTCATGGTCGAATGCTGTTCCTATTCCTTTACTGTTCCTGTTCCTATGCTGTTCAAATATGGTTCCTATACTGATACTGTTCATATCCTTTTCGTGTTCTTATACTGTTCCTGTTGCTGTACTGTTTCTGTTCCTATAATGTTCCAGTACTGATCCTGTTCCTATACTGTTCCTGTTCCAATACTGTTCCTGTTCCAATACTGCTCCGAGACCATTCCTGTTCCTATACTGTTCCAATACTGTTCTGTACTATTCCTGTTCCTATACTATTCCAGGCCTTATACTGTCCATGTTCCTATACCGATCCTATACCCTTCCTGTTCCTATATTGTTCCTGTTCCAACACTGTTCCAATACTGTTCATGTTCATATACTGTTCCTGTTCCTAAACTATTCCCATTCCTATATGGTTCATGTTCCTATACTGTTCATGTTTCTTTACTGTTCCTGCACCTATACTGCTCAAATACTGTTCCTGTTCCTGTACTGTTCCTGTTCCTGTACTGTTCCCGTTCCTTTACTGTTTCTGTTCCTGTTTCTATACTGTTCAAATACGGTTCCTATTCTGTTCCAATACTGTTCCTGCTCCTATACTGTTCCTGTTCCAATACTGTTCCTTGACTGTTCATGTTGCTATACTATTCCAATAACGTTTCTGTTATTTAATGTTCCTGTTCCTATACTGTTTCTATGCTGTTCATGTGCGTATAATATTCATTTTCCTATACTTCACAAGTTACTATACGGGTCCTGTTCATTTAATGTTCATGTTCCTATACAGTTCATGTCCCTACAGTGCTCCTATACTGTCCCTGTTCCTGTTCCTATACTGTTCCTAAACGGATACTATACTGTTACCATTCCTATACTGCTCCAAAACTGTTCCCATTCCTATACTGTTCCTGTTCCTTTACTGTTCCAGTTCCAATAATAAATGATATCTTCCTATACTTTCATGTTCCTATACTGTTCCTGTTCCTATACTTTCATGTTCCTATACTGTTCTTGTATCTATACTTTTAACATTCATATACTGTTCCTGTTCCTATACTTTCATGTTCCTATACTGTTCCTGTATCTATACTTTTAATATTCATATACTGTTCATGTTCTTTTACTGCTCCTATACTGTTCAAATACTGTTCCTGTTCCTATACTGTTCCTGTTCCTATACTTGTAACATTCCTATACTGTTCAAATACTGTTTCTGTTCCTATTCCAGTTCCTATACTATTCCTGTTCCTATACTGTTCCTGTTCTTTTACTGTTCCTGTTCTTTTACTGTTCCTTTATCTATACTTTTAACATTCATATAATGTTCATGTTCTTTTACTGCTCCTATACTGTTCAAATACTGTTTCTGTTCCTATTCCTGTTCCTATACTATTCCTGTTCCTATACTGTTCCTGTTCTTTTACTGTTCCTTTATCTATACTTTTAACATTCATATAATGTTCATGTTCTTTTACTGCTCCTATACTGTTCAAATACTGTTTCTGTTCCTATTCTTGTTCCTATACTATTCCTGTTCCTATACTTTCATGTTCCTATAATGTTCCTGTACCTATACTTTTAACATTCATATACTGTTCATGTTCCTTTACTGTTCCTATACTGTTCAAATACTGTTCCTGTATCTATACTTTTAACATTCATGTACTGTTCATGTTCTTTTACTGTTCCTATACTGTTCAAATACTGTTCCTGTTCCTATACTGTTCCAATACAATTCCTGTTCCTATACTTTCATGTTCTTATACTGTTCCTGTTCCTATACTTTTAACATCCCTATACTGTTCCAATACTATTCCTGTTCCTATACTTTCATGTTCCTATACTATTCCTGTTCCTATACTGTTCCTGTTCCTATACTTTCATGTTCCTATACTGTTCCTGTACCTATACTTTTAACATTCATATACTGTTCCTGTTCCTATACTTTCATGTTCCTATACTGTTCCTGTACCTATACTTTTAACATTCATATACTGTTCATGTTCCTATACTGTTCCCATTCTTTTCAAATACTGTTCCTGTACCTATACTTTTAACATTCCTATACTGTTCAAATACTGTTCCTGTTCCTATACTGTTACTGTTCCTATACTTTTAACATTCCTATACTGTTCCAATACTATTCCTGTTCCTATACTGTTACTGTTCCTATATTTTTAGTGTTCCTATACTGTTCCTGTTCCTTTCCTGTTCCTGTTCCTTTCCTGTTCAAATATTGTTCCTGTTTCTATACTGTTCAAATATTGTTCCTGTTCCTATACTGTTCAAATAATGTTCTTGTTCCTATACTGTTTCTATACTGTTACTGTTCCTGTTCCTTTACGTACATGTTCCTATACTGTTCCTATACTGTTCCCCAGTACCCTTCATGAGGCATTCCTTATCAAAGATACAAGAGGAGTTCTGCTGAAGGATGTTCTTTGGAGTTTTTCCTCCATATCTACTATTCACTATTCACCCTCTGTTGTAGACTAGACGAACCTACGACTACTACAGGACACTACAGTGTCCATTTGATGCAGTAAAGCCCCTGCCCCATTTCATGAAATGGCCCAAAGAAAAATTAACTAAACAAGTTGTCACATCTGAAATAAATATATACAATTATCCAAATTAAAGCACATCAAAGAGGATCAATAACACCCGCTGCAGCCAAATTAAATGTAACACTGAGGAGAAAGCAATTAAGGGAAAAGGGACCAATTTATCCTCAATACTAATTAAAGATACTATTGTAGGATAGGATGGGATGCAATTGCTCCCAATCAGCTGGTGGTAAAGAAGAGGAGGGAAAACACACGCCCTCAGGAACACATGCCTGCACACACAAATGTGCACGCTCACACACACGCACGAGCACGTGAAAACACAAACACACACACACACACAAATTGCTCTGTAAGGATCTGAATAATTGTGTGTTGTAGTGAAGTATCAGACAGCTGTGTTGGCTGGCTGGGTTAATCATGACTCATCAGGCCTATGTAAGGACGGACAGTAACCAAAACTGGAATTATCCAGATTAATAGTGTCTGCTGAATCTTCACTACACTGCTCTTCTCCTCTTTAATTACTCCTTTCACTGAAACTAAACTGTCAGGAGAAACTTTAGAGGGAAACTTTACATGGTAGGAGACACTTTAGAGGGAAACTTTACATGGTAGGAGGGAGTATAGAGGGAAACTTTAGATGGTAGGATACACTTTAGAGGGAAACTTAACATGGTAGGAGACACTTTAGAGGGAAACTTTACATGTTAGGAGAGACATTAGATGGAGACTACATGGTAGGAGAGACTAGAGTGAAACGTAACATGGTAGGATAGACTTTAGAGGGAAACTACATGGTAGGATACACTTTAGAGGGAAACTTTACATGGCAGGAGGGACTTTAGAGGGAAACTTTACATGGTAGGAGAGACTATAGAGGGAAACTACATGGTAAGAGAGACTATAGAGGGAAACCGTAAATGGTAGGAGGACTGTAGAGATAAACTTCACATGGTAGGAGGGACATTAGAGGGAAACTTTACATGATAGGAGAGACTTTGGAGGGAAACTTCACATGATAGGAGAGACTATAGAGGGGAACTACATGGTAGGAGAGACTATAGAGGGAAACTTTACATGATAGGAGAGACTTTGGAGGGAAACTTTACATGGTAGGAGAGACTTTGGAGGGAAACTTTACATGGTAGGAGAGACTTTGGAGGGAAACTTTACATGATAGGAGAGACTTTGGAGGGAAACTTTACATGGTAGGAGAGACTTTGGAGGGAAACTTTACATGGTAGGAGAGACTTTGGAGGGAAACTTTACATGATAGGAGAGACTTTGGAGGGAAACTTTACATGGTAGGAGAGACATTGGAGGGAAACTTTACATGGTAGGAGAGACTTTGGAGGGAAACTTTACATGGTAGGAGAGACTTTGGAGGGAAACTTTACATGGTAGGAGAGACTTTGGAGGGAAACTTTACATGGTAGGAGAGACTTTGGAGGGAAACTTTACATGGTAGGAGAGACTTTGGAGGGAAACTTTACATGATAGGAGAGACTTTGGAGGGAAACTTTACATGGTAGGAGAGACATTGGAGGGAAACTTTACATGGTAGGAGAGACTTTGGAGGGAAACTTTACATGGTAGGAGAGACTTTGGAGGGAAACTTTACATGGTAGGAGAGACTTTGGAGGGAAACTTTACACGTTAACTAACACAGAAAAGATACAAGAGAAGAAAAAAGAAGAAAAGACAACTAACATAGCTACTGTAGATCTCTAAGACCTAACGATATAAACGTAGCTACAAATCTATTGGGAGACACAATCCTAACTACACAGACCATACCTGAGACGAAGTATCGTAGGAAGACAGGAGAAAACTGCACGTAGTCTGAGAGAGCAGGAACACACAAGTCCTTTCACAACATGACAATATACTATACTCTATCGAGCTACCATATTTCTATATTGCTGTAGAGCCAAGTGTATGTTCTATAATCAACATTGAGGCTATTACAAGGAAAACAGTGTGACAGTAGGGGGTGTGTGAATGCGTGTAGTTTACAGCCTGCCTTGTAGACCACAGGGCTAACCTAATGGTGTTGTAGGTGAGAACCACACCGGGTAACAGAGGACATTAGAGAGACAGAGACAGAGTGTTACAGTGTTAACTAGTTCTGCTGCTAGAGACAGAGTGTTATAGTGTTAACTAGTTCTACTGCTAGAGACAGAGACAGAGTGTTATAGTGTTAACTAGTTCTGCTGCTAGAGACAGAGTGTTATAGTGTTAACTAGTTCTGCTGCTAGAGACAGAGACAGAGTGTTATAGTGTTAACTAGTTCTACTGCTAGAGACAGAGACAGAGTGTTATAGTGTTAACTAGTTCTGCTGCTAGAGACAGAGACAGAGTGTTACAGTGTTAACTAGTTCTACTGCTAGAGACAGAGTGTTACAGTGTTAACTAGTTATGCTGCTAGAGACAGAGACAGAGTGTTACAGTGTTAACTAGTTATGCTGCTAGAGACAGAGACAGAGTGTTATAGTGTTAACTAGTTATGCTGCTAGAGACAGAGACAGAGTGTTACAGTGTTAACTAGTTCTACTGCTAGAGACAGTGTTACAGTGTTAACTAGTTCTGCTGCTAGAGACAGAGACAGTGTGTTATAGTGTTAACTAGTTCTGCTGCTAGAGACAGAGACAGTGTGTTATAGTGTTAACTAGTTCTGCTGCTAGAGACAGAGACAGAGTGTTACAGTGTTAACTAGTTCTGCTGCTAGAGACAGAGACAGAGTGTTACAGTGTTAACTAGTTCTACTGCTAGAGACAGAGTGTTATAGTGTTAACTATTTCTGCTGCTAGAGACAGAGACAGAGTGTTATAGTGTTAACTAGTTCTACTGCTAGAGACAGAGTGTTACAGTGTTAACTAGTTCTGCTGCTAGAGACAGAGACAGAGTGTTACAGTGTTAACTAGTTCTACTGCTAGAGACAGAGTGTTATAGTGTTAACTATTTCTGCTGCTAGAGACAGAGACAGAGTGTTATAGTGTTAACTAGTTCTACTGCTAGAGACAGAGTGTTACAGTGTTAACTAGTTCTACTGCTAGAGACAGAGTGTTATAGTGTTAACTAGTTCTGCTGCTAGAGACAGAGACAGAGTGTTATAGTGTTAACCAGTTCTGCTGCTAGAGACAGAGACAGAGTGTTATAGTGTTAACTAGTTATGCTGCTAGAGACAGAGACAGAGTGTTATAGTGTTAACTAGTTCTACTGCTAGAGACAGAGTGTTATAGTGTTAACTAGTTCTGCTGCTAGAGACAGAGACAGTGTGTTGTAGTGTTAACTAGTTCTGCTGCTAGAGACAGAGACAGAGTGTTACAGTGTTAACTAGTTCTGCTGCTAGAGACAGAGACAGTGTGTTGTAGTGTTAACTAGTTCTGCTGCTAGAGACAGTGTGTTATAGTGTTAACTAGTTCTGCTGCTAGAGACAGAGACAGAGTGTTATAGTGTTAACTAGTTCTACTGCTAGAGACAGAGACAGAGTGTTACAGTGTTAACTAGTTCTGCTGCTAGAGACAGAGACAGAGTGTTATAGTGTTAACTAGTTCTGCTGCTAGAGACAGAGACAGAGTGTTACAGTGTTAACTAGTTCTACTGCTAGAGACAGAGACAGTGTGTTATAGTGTTAACTAGTTCTGCTGCTAGAGACAGAGACAGTGTGTTGTAGTGTTAACTAGTTCTGCTGCTAGAGACAGAGACAGTGTGTTATAGTGTTAACTAGTTCTACTGCTAGAGACAGAGTGTTATAGTGTTAACTAGTTCTACTGCTAGAGACAGAGACAGTGTGTTATAGTGTTAACTAGTTCTACTGCTAGAGACAGAGTGTTATAGTGTTAACTAGTTCTGCTGCTAGAGACAGAGTGTTATAGTGTTAACTAGTTCTACTGCTAGAGACAGAGTGTTATAGTGTTAACTAGTTCTGCTGCTAGAGACAGAGACAGAGTGTTACAGTGTTAACTAGTTCTACTGCTAGAGACAGAGACAGTGTGTTATAGTGTTAACTAGTTCTGCTGCTAGAGACAGAGACAGTGTGTTGTAGTGTTAACTAGTTCTGCTGCTAGAGACAGAGACAGTGTGTTATAGTGTTAACTAGTTCTACTGCTAGAGACAGAGTTTTATAGTGTTAACTAGTTCTACTGCTAGAGACAGAGACAGAGTGTTATAGTGTTAACTAGTTCTGCTGCTAGAGACAGAGACAGAGTGTTATAGTGTTAACTAGTTCTACTGCTAGAGACAGAGACAGAGTGTTACAGTGTTAACTAGTTCTGCTGCTAGAGACAGAGTGTTACAGTGTTAACTAGTTCTGCTGCTAGAGACAGAGACAGAGTGTTACAGTGTTAACTAGTTCTGCTGCTAGAGACAGAGACAGAGTGTTATAGTGTTAACTAGTTATGCTGCTAGAGACAGAGACAGAGTGTTACAGTGTTAACTAGTTCTACTGCTAGAGACAGTGTTACAGTGTTAACTAGTTCTGCTGCTAGAGACAGAGTGTTACAGTGTTAACTAGTTCTGCTGCTAGAGACAGAGTGTTATAGTGTTAACTAGTTCTGCTGCTAGAGACAGAGACAGAGTGTTATAGTGTTAACTAGTTATGCTGCTAGAGACAGAGACAGAGTGTTACAGTGTTAACTAGTTCTACTGCTAGAGACAGTGTTATAGTGTTAACTAGTTCTGCTGCTAGAGACAGAGTGTTACAGTGTTAACTAGTTCTGCTGCTAGAGACAGAGTGTTATAGTGTTAACTAGTTCTGCTGCTAGAGACAGAGACAGAGTGTTATAGTGTTAACTAGTTCTGCTGCTAGAGACAGAGACAGAGTGTTATAGTGTTAACTAGTTCTACTGCTAGAGACAGAGACAGAGTGTTATAGTGTTAACTAGTTCTACTGCTAGAGACAGAGACAGAGTGTTACAGTGTTAACTAGTTCTGCTGCTAGAGACAGTGTGTTATAGTGTTAACTAGTTCTGCTGCTAGAGACAGAGACAGAGTGTTATAGTGTTAACTAGTTCTGCTGCTAGAGACAGAGACAGAGTGTTATAGTGTTAACTAGTTCTGCTGCTAGAGACAGAGACACTGTGTTATAGTGTTAACTAGTTCTGCTGCTAGAGACAGAGTGTTACAGTGTTAACTAGTTCTGCTGCTAGAGACAGAGACAGTGTGTTATAGTGTTAACTAGTTCTACTGCTAGAGACAGAGACAGAGTGTTACAGTGTTAACTAGTTCTGATGCTAGAGACAGAGACAGAGTGTTATAGTGTTAACTAGTTCTGCTGCTAGAGACAGGGACAGAGTGTTATAGTGTTAACTAGTTCTGCTACTAGAGACAGTGTGTTATAGTGTTAACTAGTTCTGCTGCTAGAGACAGTGTGTTATAGTGTTAACTAGTTCTGCTACTAGAGACACTGTTTTATAGTGTTAACTAGTTCTACTGCTAGAGACAGTGTGTTATAGTGTTAACTAGTTCTGCTGCTAGAGACAGAGTGTTATAGTGTTAACTAGTTCTGCTGCTAGAGACAGAGACAGAGTGTTATAGTGTTAACTAGTTCTACTGCTAGAGACAGTGTGTTATAGTGTTAACTAGTTCTGCTGCTAGAGACAGAGACAGAGTGTTATAGTGTTAACTAGTTCTACTGCTAGAGACAGTGTGTTATAGTGTTAACTAGTTCTGCTGCTAGAGACAGAGACAGTGTGTTATAGTGTTAACTAGTTCTGCTGCTAGAGACAGAGTGTTGTAGTGTTAACTAGTTCTACTGCTAGAGACAGAGACAGAGTGTTATAGTGTTAACTAGTTCTGCTGCTAGAGACAGAGACAGTGTGTTACAGTGTTAACTAGTTCTACTGCTAGAGACAGAGTGTTATAGTGTTAACTAGTTCTGCTGCTAGAGACAGAGACAGAGTGTTATAGTGTTAACTAGTTCTGCTGCTAGAGACAGAGTGTTGTAGTGTTAACTAGTTCTACTGCTAGAGACAGAGACAGAGTGTTATAGTGTTAACTAGTTCTGCTGCTAGAGACAGAGACAGTGTGTTACAGTGTTAACTAGTTCTACTGCTAGAGACAGAGTATTATAGTGTTAACTAGTTATGCTGCTAGAGACAGAGACAGAGTGTTATAGTGTTAACTAGTTCTACTGCTAGAGACAGAGACAGAGTGTTACAGTGTTAACTAGTTCTGCTGCTAGAGACAGTGTGTTACAGTGTTAACTAGTTCTGCTGCTAGAGACAGAGTGTTATAGTGTTAACTAGTTCTGCTGCTAGAGACAGAGTGTTACAGTGTTAACTAGTTCTGCTGCTAGAGACAGAGACAGAGTGTTACAGTGTTAACTAGTTCTGCTGCTAGAGACAGAGACAGTGTGTTATAGTGTTAACAAGTTCTACTGCTAGAGACAGAGACAGAGTGTTACAGTGTTAACTAGTTCTGATGCTAGAGACAGAGACAGAGTGTTATAGTGTTAACTAGTTCTGCTGCTAGAGACAGGGACAGAGTGTTATAGTGTTAACTAGTTCTGCTACTAGAGACAGTGTGTTATAGTGTTAACTAGTTCTGCTGCTAGAGACAGTGTGTTATAGTGTTAACTAGTTCTGCTACTAGAGACACTGTGTTATAGTGTTAACTAGTTCTACTGCTAGAGACAGTGTGTTATAGTGTTAACTAGTTCTGCTGCTAGAGACAGAGTGTTATAGTGTTAACTAGTTCTGCTGCTAGAGACAGAGACAGAGTGTTATAGTGTTAACTAGTTCTACTGCTAGAGACAGTGTGTTATAGTGTTAACTAGTTCTGCTGCTAGAGACAGAGACAGAGTGTTATAGTGTTAACTAGTTCTACTGCTAGAGACAGTGTGTTATAGTGTTAACTAGTTCTACTGCTAGAGACAGAGACAGAGTGTTATAGTGTTAACTAGTTCTGCTGCTAGAGACAGAGACAGTGTGTTACAGTGTTAACTAGTTCTACTGCTAGAGACAGAGTGTTATAGTGTTAACTAGTTCTGCTGCTAGAGACAGAGACAGAGTGTTATAGTGTTAACTAGTTCTGCTGCTAGAGACAGAGTGTTGTAGTGTTAACTAGTTCTACTGCTAGAGACAGAGACAGAGTGTTATAGTGTTAACTAGTTCTACTGCTAGAGACAGAGACAGAGTGTTACAGTGTTAACTAGTTCTGCTGCTAGAGACAGTGTGTTACAGTGTTAACTAGTTCTGCTGCTAGAGACAGAGTGTTATAGTGTTAACTAGTTCTGCTGCTAGAGACAGAGTGTTACAGTGTTAACTAGTTCTGCTGCTAGAGACAGAGACAGAGTGTTACAGTGTTAACTAGTTCTGCTGCTAGAGACAGAGACAGTGTGTTATAGTGTTAACTAGTTCTACTGCTAGAGACAGAGACAGAGTGTTATAGTGTTAACTAGTTCTGCTGCTAGAGACAGGGACAGAGTGTTATAGTGTTAACTAGTTCTGCTACTAGAGACAGTGTGTTATAGTGTTAACTAGTTCTGCTGCTAGAGACAGTGTTTTATAGTGTTAACTAGTTCTGCTACTAGAGACACTGTGTTATAGTGTTAACTAGTTCTACTGCTAGAGACAGTGTGTTATAGTGTTAACTAGTTCTGCTGCTAGAGACAGAGTGTTATAGTGTTAACTAGTTCTGCTGCTAGAGACAGAGACAGAGTGTTATAGTGTTAACTAGCTCTACTGCTAGAGACAGAGACAGTGTGTTATAGTGTTAACTAGTTCTGCTGATAGAGACAGAGACAGAGTGTTACAGTGTCTACTAGTTCTACTGCTAGAGACAGAGACAGAGTGTTACAGTGTTAACTAGTTCTGCTGCTAGAGACAGAGACAGAGTGTTATAGTGTTAACTAGTTCTACTGCTAGAGACAGAGTGTTACAGTGTTAACTAGTTCTGCTGCTAGAGACAGAGACAGAGTGTTATAGTGTTAACTAGTTCTGCTGCTAGAGACAGAGACAGAGTGTTATAGTGTTAACTAGTTCTACTGCTAGAGACAGAGTGTTACAGTGTTAACTAGTTCTACTGCTAGAGACAGAGACAGAGTGTTACAGTGTTAACTAGTTCTGCTGCTAGAGACAGAGACAGAGTGTTATAGTGTTAACTAGTTCTGCTGCTAGAGACAGAGTGTTATAGTGTTAACTAGTTCTGCTGCTAGAGACAGAGACAGAGTGTTATAGTGTTAACTAGTTCTGCTGCTAGAGACAGAGACAGAGTGTTATAGTGTTAACTAGTTCTACTGCTAGAGACAGAGACAGAGTGTTATAGTGTTAACTAGTTCTGCTGCTAGAGACAGAGACAGAGTGTTACAGTGTTAACTAGTTCTGCTGCTAGAGACAGAGTGTTATAGTGTTAACTAGTTCTGCTGCTAGAGACAGAGACAGAGTGTTATAGTGTTAATTAGTTCTGCTGCTAGAGACAGAGTGTTATAGTGTTAACTAGTTCTACTGCTAGAGACAGAGTGTTACAGTGTTAACTAGTTCTGCTGCTAGAGACAGAGTGTTATAGTGTTAACTAGTTCTGCTGCTAGAGACAGAGACAGAGTGTTATAGTGTTAACTAGTTCTGCTGCTAGAGACAGAGACAGAGTGTTATAGTGTTAACTAGTTCTACTGCTAGAGACAGAGACAGTGTGTTATAGTGTTAACTAGTTCTGCTGATAGAGACAGAGACAGAGTGTTACAGTGTTAACTAGTTCTACTGCTAGAGACAGAGACAGAGTGTTACAGTGTTAACTAGTTCTGCTGCTAGAGACAGAGACAGAGTGTTATAGTGTTAACTAGTTCTACTGCTAGAGACAGAGTGTTACAGTGTTAACTAGTTCTGCTGATAGAGACAGAGACAGAGTGTTACAGTGTTAACTAGTTCTACTGCTAGAGACAGAGACAGAGTGTTATAGTGTTAACTAGTTCTGCTGCTAGAGACAGAGACAGAGTGTTATAGTGTTAACTAGTTCTGCTGCTAGAGACAGAGACACTGTGTTATAGTGTTAACTAGTTCTGCTGCTAGAGACAGAGACAGAGTGTTACAGTGTTAACTAGTTCTGCTGCTAGAGACAGAGACAGTGTGTTATAGTGTTAACTAGTTCTACTGCTAGAGACAGAGACAGAGTGTTACAGTGTTAACTAGTTCTGCTGCTAGAGACAGAGACAGAGTGTTATAGTGTTAACTAGTTCTGCTACTAGAGACAGTGTGTTATAGTGTTAACTAGTTCTGCTGCTAGAGACAGTGTGTTATAGTGTTAACTAGTTCTGCTACTAGAGACACTGTGTTATAGTGTTAACTAGTTCTACTGCTAGAGACAGTGTGTTATAGTGTTAACTAGTTCTGCTGCTAGAGACAGAGTGTTATAGTGTTAACTAGTTCTGCTGCTAGAGACAGAGACAGAGTGTTATACTGTTAACTAGTTCTACTGCTAGAGACAGTGTGTTATAGTGTTAACTAGTTCTGCTGCTAGAGACAGAGACAGAGTGTTATAGTGTTAACTAGTTCTACTGCTAGAGACAGTGTGTTATAGTGTTAACTAGTTCTGCTGCCAGAGACAGAGACAGAGACAGAGTGTTATAGTGTTAACTAGTTCTACTGCTAGAGACAGAGTGTTACAGTGTTAACTAGTTCTGCTGCTAGAGACAGAGACAGAGTGTTATAGTGTTAACTAGTTATGCTGCTAGAGACAGAGACAGAGTGTTACAGTGTTAACTAGTTCTACTGCTAGAGACAGAGTGTTACAGTGTTAACTAGTTCTGCTGCTAGAGACAGAGACAGTGTGTTATAGTGTTAACTAGTTCTGCTGCTAGAGACAGAGACAGTGTGTTATAGTGTTAACTAGTTCTGCTGCTAGAGACAGAGACAGAGTGTTACAGTGTTAACTAGTTCTGCTGCTAGAGACAGAGACAGAGTGTTACAGTGTTAACTAGTTCTACTGCTAGAGACAGAGTGTTATAGTGTTAACTAGTTCTGCTGCTAGAGACAGAGACAGAGTGTTATAGTGTTAACTAGTTCTACTGCTAGAGACAGAGACAGAGTGTTATAGTGTTAACTAGTTCTGCTGCTAGAGACAGAGACAGAGTGTTATAGTGTTAACTAGTTATGCTGCTAGAGACAGAGTGTTACAGTGTTAACTAGTTCTGCTGCTAGAGACAGAGACAGAGTGTTATAGTGTTAACTAGTTCTGCTGCTAGAGACAGAGACAGAGTGTTATAGTGTTAACTAGTTCTGCTGCTAGAGACAGAGACAGAGTGTTATAGTGTTAACTAGTTCTCCTGCTAGAGACAGAGTGTTATAGTGTTAACTAGTTCTACTGCTAGAGACAGAGTGTTACAGTGTTAACTAGTTCTGCTGCTAGAGACAGAGACAGAGTGTTATAGTGTTAACTAGTTCTGCTGCTAGAGACAGAGTGTTATAGTGTTAACTAGTTCTGCTGCTAGAGACAGAGACAGAGTGTTATAGTGTTAACTAGTTCTACTGCTAGAGACAGAGTGTTACTGTGTTAACTAGTTCTGCTGCTAGAGACAGAGACGGAGTGTTATAGTGTTAACTAGTTCTACTGCTAGAGACAGAGTGTTACAGTGTTAACTAGTTCTGCTGCTAGAGACAGAGACAGAGTGTTACAGTGTTAACTAGTTCTGCTGCTAGAGACAGAGACAGTGTGTTATAGTGTTAACTAGTTCTGCTGCTAGAGACAGAGTGTTACAGTGTTAACTAGTTCTGCTGCTAGAGACAGAGACAGAGTGTTATAGTGTTAACTAGTTCTACTGCTAGAGACAGAGTGTTACAGTGTTAACTAGTTCTACTGCTAGAGACAGAGACAGAGTGTTACAGTGTTAACTAGTTCTGCTGCTAGAGACAGAGACAGAGTGTTATAGTGTTAACTAGTTCTGCTGCTAGAGACAGAGTGTTATAGTGTTAACTAGTTCTGCTGCTAGAGACAGAGACAGAGTGTTATAGTGTTAACTAGTTCTGCTGCTAGAGACAGAGTGTTATAGTGTTAACTAGTTCTACTGCTAGAGACAGAGTGTTACAGTGTTAACTAGTTCTACTGCTAGAGACAGAGACAGAGTGTTATAGTGTTAACTAGTTCTGCTGATAGAGACAGAGACAGAGTGTTACAGTGTTAACTAGTTCTACTGCTAGAGACAGAGACAGAGTGTTATAGTGTTAACTAGTTATGCTGCTAGAGACAGAGACAGAGTGTTACAGTGTTAACTAGTTCTACTGCTAGAGACAGAGTGTTACAGTGTTAACTAGTTCTGCTGCTAGAGACAGAGACAGTGTGTTATAGTGTTAACTAGTTCTGCTGCTAGAGACAGAGACAGTGTGTTATAGTGTTAACTAGTTCTGCTGCTAGAGACAGAGACAGAGTGTTACAGTGTTAACTAGTTCTGCTGCTAGAGACAGAGACAGAGTGTTACAGTGTTAACTAGTTCTACTGCTAGAGACAGAGTGTTATAGTGTTAACTAGTTCTGCTGCTAGAGACAGAGACAGAGTGTTATAGTGTTAACTAGTTCTACTGCTAGAGACAGAGACAGAGTGTTATAGTGTTAACTAGTTCTGCTGCTAGAGACAGAGACAGAGTGTTATAGTGTTAACTAGTTATGCTGCTAGAGACAGAGTGTTACAGTGTTAACTAGTTCTGCTGCTAGAGACAGAGACAGAGTGTTATAGTGTTAACTAGTTCTGCTGCTAGAGACAGAGACAGAGTGTTATAGTGTTAACTAGTTCTGCTGCTAGAGACAGAGACAGAGTGTTATAGTGTTAACTAGTTCTCCTGCTAGAGACAGAGTGTTATAGTGTTAACTAGTTCTACTGCTAGAGACAGAGTGTTACAGTGTTAACTAGTTCTGCTGCTAGAGACAGAGACAGAGTGTTATAGTGTTAACTAGTTCTGCTGCTAGAGACAGAGTGTTATAGTGTTAACTAGTTCTGCTGCTAGAGACAGAGACATAGTGTTATAGTGTTAACTAGTTCTACTGCTAGAGACAGAGTGTTACTGTGTTAACTAGTTCTGCTGCTAGAGACAGAGACGGAGTGTTATAGTGTTAACTAGTTCTACTGCTAGAGACAGAGTGTTACAGTGTTAACTAGTTCTGCTGCTAGAGACAGAGACAGAGTGTTACAGTGTTAACTAGTTCTGCTGCTAGAGACAGAGACAGTGTGTTATAGTGTTAACTAGTTCTGCTGCTAGAGACAGAGTGTTACAGTGTTAACTAGTTCTGCTGCTAGAGACAGAGACAGAGTGTTATAGTGTTAACTAGTTCTACTGCTAGAGACAGAGTGTTACAGTGTTAACTAGTTCTACTGCTAGAGACAGAGACAGAGTGTTACAGTGTTAACTAGTTCTGCTGCTAGAGACAGAGACAGAGTGTTATAGTGTTAACTAGTTCTGCTGCTAGAGACAGAGTGTTATAGTGTTAACTAGTTCTGCTGCTAGAGACAGAGACAGAGTGTTATAGTGTTAACTAGTTCTGCTGCTAGAGACAGAGTGTTATAGTGTTAACTAGTTCTACTGCTAGAGACAGAGTGTTACAGTGTTAACTAGTTCTACTGCTAGAGACAGAGACAGAGTGTTATAGTGTTAACTAGTTCTGCTGATAGAGACAGAGACAGAGTGTTACAGTGTTAACTAGTTCTACTGCTAGAGACAGAGACAGAGTGTTATAGTGTTAACTAGTTCTGCTGCTAGAGACAGAGACAGAGTGTTATAGTGTTAACTAGTTCTGCTGCTAGAGACAGAGACACTGTGTTATAGTGTTAACTAGTTCTGCTGCTAGAGACAGAGACAGAGTGTTACAGTGTTAACTAGTTCTGCTGCTAGAGACAGAGACAGTGTGTTATAGTGTTAACTAGTTCTACTGCTAGAGACAGAGACAGAGTGTTACAGTGTTAACTAGTTCTGCTGCTAGAGACAGAGACAGAGTGTTATAGTGTTAACTAGTTCAGCTGCTAGAGACAGGGACAGAGTGTTATAGTGTTAACTAGTTCTGCTACTAGAGACAGTGTGTTATAGTGTTAACTAGTTCTGCTGCTAGAGACAGTGTGTTATAGTGTTAACTAGTTCTGCTACTAGAGACACTGTGTTATAGTGTTAACTAGTTCTACTGCTAGAGACAGTGTGTTATAGTGTTAACTAGTTCTGCTGCTAGAGACAGAGTGTTATAGTGTTAACTAGTTCTGCTGCTAGAGACAGAGACAGAGTGTTATAGTGTTAACTAGTTCCACTGCTAGAGACAGTGTGTTATAGTGTTAACTAGTTCTACTGCTAGAGACAGAGACAGAGTGTTACAGTGTTAACTAGTTCTGCTGCTAGAGACAGAGACAGAGTGTTATAGTGTTAACTAGTTCTGCTGCTAGAGACAGAGTGTTATAGTGTTAACTAGTTCTGCTGCTAGATACAGAGACAGAGTGTTATAGTGTTAACTAGTTCTGCTGCTAGAGACAGAGTGTTATAGTGTTAACTAGTTCTACTGCTAGAGACAGAGTGTTACAGTGTTAACTAGTTCTACTGCTAGAGACAGAGACAGAGTGTTATAGTGTTAACTAGTTCTGCTGCTAGAGACAGAGACAGAGTGTTATAGTGTTAACTAGTTCTACTGCTAGAGACAGAGACAGTGTGTTATAGTGTTAACTAGTTCTGCTGATAGAGACAGAGACAGAGTGTTACAGTGTTAACTAGTTCTACTGCTAGAGACAGAGACAGAGTGTTATAGTGTTAACTAGTTCTGCTGCTAGAGACAGAGACAGAGTGTTATAGTGTTAACTAGTTCTGCTGCTAGAGACAGAGACACTGTGTTATAGTGTTAACTAGTTCTGCTGCTAGAGACAGAGACAGAGTGTTACAGTGTTAACTAGTTCTGCTGCTAGAGACAGAGACAGTGTGTTATAGTGTTAACTAGTTCTACTGCTAGAGACAGAGACAGAGTGTTACAGTGTTAACTAGTTCTGCTGCTAGAGACAGAGACAGAGTGTTATAGTGTTAACTAGTTCTGCTGCTAGAGACAGGGACAGAGTGTTATAGTGTTAACTAGTTCTGCTACTAGAGACAGTGTGTTATAGTGTTAACTAGTTCTGCTGCTAGAGACAGTGTGTTATAGTGTTAACTAGTTCTGCTACTAGAGACACTGTGTTATAGTGTTAACTAGTTCTACTGCTAGAGACAGTGTGTTATAGTGTTAACTAGTTCTGCTGCTAGAGACAGAGTGTTATAGTGTTAACTAGTTCTGCTGCTAGAGACAGAGACAGAGTGTTATAGTGTTAACTAGTTATACTGCTAGAGACAGTGTGTTATAGTGTTAACTAGTTCTGCTGCTAGAGACAGAGACAGAGTGTTATAGTGTTAACTAGTTCTACTGCTAGAGACAGTGTGTTATAGTGTTAACTAGTTCTGCTGCTAGAGACAGAGACAGAGACAGAGTGTTATAGTGTTAACTAGTTCTACTGCTAGAGACAGTGTGTTATAGTGTTAACTAGTTCTGCTGCTAGAGACAGAGACAGAGTGTTATAGTGTTAACTAGTTCTGCTGCTAGAGACAGAGACAGAGTGTTATAGTGTTAACTAGTTATGCTGCTAGAGACAGAGTGTTACAGTGTTAACTAGTTCTGCTGCTAGAGACAGAGACAGAGTGTTATAGTGTTAACTAGTTCTGCTGCTAGAGACAGAGACAGAGTGTTATAGTGTTAACTAGTTCTGCTGCTAGAGACAGAGACAGAGTGTTATAGTGTTAACTAGTTCTCCTGCTAGAGACAGAGTGTTATAGTGTTAACTAGTTCTACTGCTAGAGACAGAGTGTTACAGTGTTAACTAGTTCTGCTGCTAGAGACAGAGACAGAGTGTTATAGTGTTAACTAGTTCTACTGCTAGAGACAGAGTGTTACAGTGTTAACTAGTTCTGCTGCTAGAGACAGAGACGGAGTGTTATAGTGTTAACTAGTTCTACTGCTAGAGACAGAGTGTTACAGTGTTAACTAGTTCTGCTGCTAGAGACAGAGACAGAGTGTTACAGTGTTAACTAGTTCTGCTGCTAGAGACAGAGACAGTGTGTTATAGTGTTAACTAGTTATGCTGCTAGAGACAGAGTGTTACAGTGTTAACTAGTTCTGCTGCTAGAGACAGAGACAGAGTGTTATAGTGTTAACTAGTTCTACTGCTAGAGACAGAGTGTTACAGTGTTAACTAGTTCTACTGCTAGAGACAGAGACAGAGTGTTACAGTGTTAACTAGTTCTGCTGCTAGAGACAGAGACAGAGTGTTATAGTGTTAACTAGTTCTGCTGCTAGAGACAGAGTGTTATAGTGTTAACTAGTTCTGCTGCTAGAGACAGAGACAGAGTGTTATAGTGTTAACTAGTTCTGCTGCTAGAGACAGAGTGTTATAGTGCTAACTAGTTCTACTGCTAGAGACAGAGTGTTACAGTGTTAACTAGTTCTACTGCTAGAGACAGAGACAGAGTGTTATAGTGTTAACTAGTTCTGCTGCTAGAGACAGAGACAGAGTGTTATAGTGTTAACTAGTTCTACTGCTAGAGACAGAGACAGTGTGTTATAGGGTTAACTAGTTCTGCTGATAGAGACAGAGACAGAGTGTTACAGTGTTAACTAGTTCTACTGCTAGAGACAGAGACAGAGTGTTATAGTGTTAACTAGTTCTGCTGCTAGAGACAGAGACAGAGTGTTATAGTGTTAACTAGTTCTGCTGCTAGAGACAGAGACACTGTGTTATAGTGTTAACTAGTTCTGCTGCTAGAGACAGAGACAGAGTGTTACAGTGTTAACTAGTTCTGCTGCTAGAGACAGAGACAGTGTGTTATAGTGTTAACTAGTTCTACTGCTAGAGACAGAGACAGAGTGTTACAGTGTTAACTAGTTCTGCTGCTAGAGACAGAGACAGAGTGTTATAGTGTTAACTAGTTCTGCTGCTAGAGACAGGGACAGAGTGTTATAGTGTTAACTAGTTCTGCTACTAGAGAGAGTGTGTTATAGTGTTAACTAGTTCTGCTGCTAGAGACAGTGTGTTATAGTGTTAACTAGTTCTGCTACTAGAGACACTGTGTTATAGTGTTAACTAGTTATACTGCTAGAGACAGTGTGTTACAGTGTTAACTAGTTCTGCTGCTAGAGACAGAGTGTTATAGTGTTAACTAGTTCTGCTGCTAGAGACAGAGACAGAGTGTTATAGTGTTAACTAGTTCTACTGCTAGAGACAGTGTGTTATAGTGTTAACTAGTTCTGCTGCTAGAGACAGAGACAGAGTGTTATAGTGTTAACTAGTTCTACTGCTAGAGACAGTGTGTTATAGTGTTAACTAGTTCTGCTGCTAGAGACAGAGACAGAGACAGAGTGTTATAGTGTTAACTAGTTCTACTGCTAGAGACAGAGTGTTACAGTGTTAACTAGTTCTACTGCTAGAGACAGTGTGTTATAGTGTTAACTAGTTCTGCTGCTAGAGACAGAGACAGAGTGTTATAGTGTTAACTAGTTCTGCTGCTAGAGACAGAGTGTTACAGTGTTAACTAGTTCTGCTGCTAGAGACAGAGACAGAGTGTTATAGTGTTAACTAGTTCTGCTGCTAGAGACAGAGACAGAGTGTTATAGTGTTAACTAGTTCTGCTGCTAGAGACAGAGACAGAGTGTTATAGTGTTAACTAGTTCTGCTGCTAGAGACAGTGTGTTATAGTGTTAACTAGTTCTACTGCTAGAGACAGAGTGTTACAGTGTTAACTAGTTCTGCTGCTAGAGACAGAGACAGAGTGTTATAGTGTTAACTAGTTCTGCTGCTAGAGACAGAGACAGAGTGTTATAGTGTTAACTAGTTCTGCTGCTAGAGACAGAGACAGAGTGTTACAGTGTTAACTAGTTCTGCTGCTAGAGACAGAGACAGTGTGTTATAGTGTTAACTAGTTCTGCTGCTAGAGACAGAGACAGAGTGTTATAGTGTTAACTAGTTCTACTGCTAGAGACAGAGTGTTACAGTGTTAACTAATTCTGCTGCTAGAGACAGAGACAGAGTGTTATAGTGTTAACTAGTTCTACTGCTAGAGACAGAGTGTTACAGTGTTAACTAGTTCTGCTGCTAGAGACAGAGACAGAGTGTTACAGTGTTAACTAGTTCTACTGCTAGAGACAGAGTGTTACAGTGTTAACTAGTTCTGCTGCTAGAGACAGAGACAGAGTGTTACAGTGTTAACTAGTTCTGCTGCTAGAGACAGAGTGTTACAGTGTTAACTAGTTATGCTGCTAGAGACAGAGACAGAGTGTTATAGTGTTAACTAGTTCTGCTGCTAGAGACAGAGACAGAGTGTTATAGTGTTAACTAGTTATACTGCTAGAGACAGAGACAGAGTGTTATAGTGTTAACTAGTTCTACTGCTAGAGACAGAGACAGAGTGTTATAGTGTTAACTAGTTCTGCTGCTAGAGACAGAGACAGAGTGTTATAGTGTTAACTAGTTCTGCTGCTAGAGACAGTGTGTTACAGTGTTAACTAGTTCTGCTGCTAGAGACAGAGACAGTGTGTTATAGGGTTAACTAGTTCTGCTGATAGAGACAGAGACAGAGTGTTACAGTGTTAACTAGTTCTACTGCTAGAGACAGAGACAGAGTGTTATAGTGTTAACTAGTTCTGCTGCTAGAGACAGAGACAGAGTGTTATAGTGTTAACTAGTTCTGCTGCTAGAGACAGAGACAGTGTTATAGTGTTAACTAGTTCTGCTGCTAGAGACAGAGACACTGTGTTATAGTGTTAACTAGTTCTGCTGCTAGAGACAGAGACAGAGTGTTACAGTGTTAACTAGTTCTACTGCTAGAGACAGAGACAGAGTGTTATAGTGTTAACTAGTTCTGCTGCTAGAGACAGTGTGTTATAGTGTTAACTAGTTCTGCTGCTAGAGACAGAGACAGAGTGTTATAGTGTTAACTAGTTCTGCTGCTAGAGACAGAGACAGAGTGTTATAGTGTTAACTAGTTCTACTGCTAGAGACAGAGACAGAGTGTTACAGTGTTAACTAGTTCTACTGCTAGAGACAGAGACAGAGTGTTACAGTGTTAACTAGTTCTGCTGCTAGAGACAGAGACAGTGTGTTACAGTGTTAACTAGTTCTGCTGCTAGAGACAGAGACAGAGTGTTGTAGTGTTAACTAGTTCTACTGCTAGAGACAGAGACAGAGTGTTACAGTGTTAACTAGTTCTGCTGCTAGAGACAGAGACAGAGTGTTACAGTGTTAACTAGTTCTACTGCTAGAGACAGAGACAGTGTGTTACAGTGTTAACTAGTTCTGCTGCTAGAGACAGAGACAGAGTGTTACAGTGTTAACTAGTTCTGCTGCTAGAGACAGAGACATAGTGTTACAGTGTTAACTAGTTCTACTGCTAGAGACAGAGACAGTGTGTTACAGTGTTAACTAGTTCTACTGCTAGAGACAGAGACAGAGTGTTACAGTGTTAACTAGTTCTGCTGCTAGAGACAGAGACAGAGTGTTACAGTGTTAACTAGTTCTGCTGCTAGAGACAGAGACAGAGTGTTATAGTGTTAACTAGTTCTGCTGCTAGAGACAGAGACAGAGTGTTACAGTGTTAACTAGTTCTACTGCTAGAGACAGAGACAGTGTTATAGTGTTAACTAGTTCTGCTGCTAGAGATAGAGACAGAGTGTTATAGTGTTAACTAGTTCTGCTGCTAGAGACAGAGACAGAGTGTTACAGTGTTAACTAGTTATACTGCTAGAGACAGAGACAGAGTGTTATAGTGTTAACTAGTTCTACTGCTAGAGACAGAGACAGAGTGTTATAGTGTTAACTAGTTCTACTGCTAGAGACAGAGTGTTACAGTGTTAACTAGTTCTGCTGCTAGAGACAGAGACAGAGTGTTACAGTGTTAACTAGTTCTGCTGCTAGAGACAGAGACAGTGTGTTATAGTGTTAACTAGTTATGCTGCTAGAGACAGAGTGTTACAGTGTTAACTAGTTCTGCTGCTAGAGACAGAGACAGAGTGTTATAGTGTTAACTAGTTCTACTGCTAGAGACAGAGTGTTACAGTGTTAACTAGTTCTACTGCTAGAGACAGAGACAGAGTGTTACAGTGTTAACTAGTTCTGCTGCTAGAGACAGAGACAGAGTGTTATAGTGTTAACTAGTTCTGCTGCTAGAGACAGAGTGTTATAGTGTTAACTAGTTCTGCTGCTAGAGACAGAGACAGAGTGTTATAGTGTTAACTAGTTCTGCTGCTAGAGACAGAGTGTTATAGTGCTAACTAGTTCTACTGCTAGAGACAGAGTGTTACAGTGTTAACTAGTTCTACTGCTAGAGACAGAGACAGAGTGTTATAGTGTTAACTAGTTCTGCTGCTAGAGACAGAGACAGAGTGTTATAGTGTTAACTAGTTCTACTGCTAGAGACAGAGACAGTGTGTTATAGGGTTAACTAGTTCTGCTGATAGAGACAGAGACAGAGTGTTACAGTGTTAACTAGTTCTACTGCTAGAGACAGAGACAGAGTGTTATAGTGTTAACTAGTTCTGCTGCTAGAGACAGAGACAGAGTGTTATAGTGTTAACTAGTTCTGCTGCTAGAGACAGAGACACTGTGTTATAGTGTTAACTAGTTCTGCTGCTAGAGACAGAGACAGAGTGTTACAGTGTTAACTAGTTCTGCTGCTAGAGACAGAGACAGTGTGTTATAGTGTTAACTAGTTCTACTGCTAGAGACAGAGACAGAGTGTTACAGTGTTAACTAGTTCTGCTGCTAGAGACAGAGACAGAGTGTTATAGTGTTAACTAGTTCTGCTGCTAGAGACAGGGACAGAGTGTTATAGTGTTAACTAGTTCTGCTACTAGAGAGAGTGTGTTATAGTGTTAACTAGTTCTGCTGCTAGAGACAGTGTGTTATAGTGTTAACTAGTTCTGCTACTAGAGACACTGTGTTATAGTGTTAACTAGTTATACTGCTAGAGACAGAGACACTGTGTTATAGTGTTAACTAGTTCTGCTGCTAGAGACAGAGACAGAGTGTTACAGTGTTAACTAGTTCTACTGCTAGAGACAGAGACAGAGTGTTATAGTGTTAACTAGTTCTGCTGCTAGAGACAGTGTGTTATAGTGTTAACTAGTTCTGCTGCTAGAGACAGAGACAGAGTGTTATAGTGTTAACTAGTTCTGCTGCTAGAGACAGAGACAGAGTGTTATAGTGTTAACTAGTTCTACTGCTAGAGACAGAGACAGAGTGTTACAGTGTTAACTAGTTCTACTGCTAGAGACAGAGACAGAGTGTTACAGTGTTAACTAGTTCTGCTGCTAGAGACAGAGACAGTGTGTTACAGTGTTAACTAGTTCTGCTGCTAGAGACAGAGACAGAGTGTTGTAGTGTTAACTAGTTCTACTGCTAGAGACAGAGACAGAGTGTTACAGTGTTAACTAGTTCTGCTGCTAGAGACAGAGACAGAGTGTTACAGTGTTAACTAGTTCTACTGCTAGAGACAGAGACAGTGTGTTACAGTGTTAACTAGTTCTGCTGCTAGAGACAGAGACAGAGTGTTACAGTGTTAACTAGTTCTGCTGCTAGAGACAGAGACATAGTGTTACAGTGTTAACTAGTTCTACTGCTAGAGACAGAGACAGTGTGTTACAGTGTTAACTAGTTCTACTGCTAGAGACAGAGACAGAGTGTTACAGTGTTAACTAGTTCTGCTGCTAGAGACAGAGACAGAGTGTTACAGTGTTAACTAGTTCTGCTGCTAGAGACAGAGACAGAGTGTTATAGTTTTAACTAGTTCTGCTGCTAGAGACAGAGACAGAGTGTTACAGTGTTAACTAGTTCTACTGCTAGAGACAGAGACAGTGTTATAGTGTTAACTAGTTCTGCTGCTAGAGATAGAGACAGAGTGTTATAGTGTTAACTAGTTCTGCTGCTAGAGACAGAGACAGAGTGTTACAGTGTTAACTAGTTATACTGCTAGAGACAGAGACAGAGTGTTATAGTGTTAACTAGTTCTACTGCTAGAGACAGAGACAGAGTGTTATAGTGTTAACTAGTTCTGCTGCTAGAGACAGAGACAGAGTGTTACAGTGTTAACTAGTTATACTGCTAGAGACAGAGACAGAGTGTTATAGTGTTAACTAGTTCTACTGCTAGAGACAGAGACAGAGTGTTATAGTGTTAACTAGTTCTACTGCTAGAGACAGAGTGTTACAGTGTTAACTAGTTCTGCTGCTAGAGACAGAGACAGAGTGTTACAGTGTTAACTAGTTCTGCTGCTAGAGACAGAGACAGTGTGTTATAGTGTTAACTAGTTATGCTGCTAGAGACAGAGTGTTACAGTGTTAACTAGTTCTGCTGCTAGAGACAGAGACAGAGTGTTATAGTGTTAACTAGTTCTACTGCTAGAGACAGAGTGTTACAGTGTTAACTAGTTCTACTGCTAGAGACAGAGACAGAGTGTTACAGTGTTAACTAGTTCTGCTGCTAGAGACAGAGACAGAGTGTTATAGTGTTAACTAGTTCTGCTGCTAGAGACAGAGTGTTATAGTGTTAACTAGTTCTGCTGCTAGAGACAGAGACAGAGTGTTATAGTGTTAACTAGTTCTGCTGCTAGAGACAGAGTGTTATAGTGCTAACTAGTTCTACTGCTAGAGACAGAGTGTTACAGTGTTAACTAGTTCTACTGCTAGAGACAGAGACAGAGTGTTATAGTGTTAACTAGTTCTGCTGCTAGAGACAGAGACAGAGTGTTATAGTGTTAACTAGTTCTACTGCTAGAGACAGAGACAGTGTGTTATAGGGTTAACTAGTTCTGCTGATAGAGACAGAGACAGAGTGTTACAGTGTTAACTAGTTCTACTGCTAGAGACAGAGACAGAGTGTTATAGTGTTAACTAGTTCTGCTGCTAGAGACAGAGACAGAGTGTTATAGTGTTAACTAGTTCTGCTGCTAGAGACAGAGACACTGTGTTATAGTGTTAACTAGTTCTGCTGCTAGAGACAGAGACAGAGTGTTACAGTGTTAACTAGTTCTGCTGCTAGAGACAGAGACAGTGTGTTATAGTGTTAACTAGTTCTACTGCTAGAGACAGAGACAGAGTGTTACAGTGTTAACTAGTTCTGCTGCTAGAGACAGAGACAGAGTGTTATAGTGTTAACTAGTTCTGCTGCTAGAGACAGGGACAGAGTGTTATAGTGTTAACTAGTTCTGCTACTAGAGAGAGTGTGTTATAGTGTTAACTAGTTCTGCTGCTAGAGACAGTGTGTTATAGTGTTAACTAGTTCTGCTACTAGAGACACTGTGTTATAGTGTTAACTAGTTATACTGCTAGAGACAGTGTGTTACAGTGTTAACTAGTTCTGCTGCTAGAGACAGAGTGTTATAGTGTTAACTAGTTCTGCTGCTAGAGACAGAGACAGAGTGTTATAGTGTTAACTAGTTCTACTGCTAGAGACAGTGTGTTATAGTGTTAACTAGTTCTGCTGCTAGAGACAGAGACAGAGTGTTATAGTGTTAACTAGTTCTACTGCTAGAGACAGTGTGTTATAGTGTTAACTAGTTCTGCTGCTAGAGACAGAGACAGAGACAGAGTGTTATAGTGTTAACTAGTTCTACTGCTAGAGACAGAGTGTTACAGTGTTAACTAGTTCTACTGCTAGAGACAGTGTGTTATAGTGTTAACTAGTTCTGCTGCTAGAGACAGAGACAGAGTGTTATAGTGTTAACTAGTTCTGCTGCTAGAGACAGAGTGTTACAGTGTTAACTAGTTCTGCTGCTAGAGACAGAGACAGAGTGTTATAGTGTTAACTAGTTCTGCTGCTAGAGACAGAGACAGAGTGTTATAGTGTTAACTAGTTCTGCTGCTAGAGACAGAGACAGAGTGTTATAGTGTTAACTAGTTCTGCTGCTAGAGACAGTGTGTTATAGTGTTAACTAGTTCTACTGCTAGAGACAGAGTGTTACAGTGTTAACTAGTTCTGCTGCTAGAGACAGAGACAGAGTGTTATAGTGTTAACTAGTTCTGCTGCTAGAGACAGAGACAGAGTGTTATAGTGTTAACTAGTTCTGCTGCTAGAGACAGAGACAGAGTGTTACAGTGTTAACTAGTTCTGCTGCTAGAGACAGAGACAGTGTGTTATAGTGTTAACTAGTTCTGCTGCTAGAGACAGAGACAGAGTGTTATAGTGTTAACTAGTTCTACTGCTAGAGACAGAGTGTTACAGTGTTAACTAATTCTGCTGCTAGAGACAGAGACAGAGTGTTATAGTGTTAACTAGTTCTACTGCTAGAGACAGAGTGTTACAGTGTTAACTAGTTCTGCTGCTAGAGACAGAGACAGAGTGTTACAGTGTTAACTAGTTCTACTGCTAGAGACAGAGTGTTACAGTGTTAACTAGTTCTGCTGCTAGAGACAGAGACAGAGTGTTACAGTGTTAACTAGTTCTGCTGCTAGAGACAGAGTGTTACAGTGTTAACTAGTTATGCTGCTAGAGACAGAGACAGAGTGTTATAGTGTTAACTAGTTCTGCTGCTAGAGACAGTGTGTTATAGTGTTAACTAGTTCTGCTGCTAGAGACAGAGACAGAGTGTTATAGTGTTAACTAGTTCTGCTGCTAGAGACAGAGACAGAGTGTTATAGTGTTAACTAGTTCTACTGCTAGAGACAGAGACAGAGTGTTACAGTGTTAACTAGTTCTGCTGCTAGAGACAGAGACAGAGTGTTATAGTGTTAACTAGTTCTGCTGCTAGAGACAGTGTGTTACAGTGTTAACTAGTTCTGCTGCTAGAGACAGAGACAGTGTGTTATAGGGTTAACTAGTTCTGCTGATAGAGACAGAGACAGAGTGTTACAGTGTTAACTAGTTCTACTGCTAGAGACAGAGACAGAGTGTTATAGTGTTAACTAGTTCTGCTGCTAGAGACAGAGACAGAGTGTTATAGTGTTAACTAGTTCTGCTGCTAGAGACAGAGACAGTGTTATAGTGTTAACTAGTTCTGCTGCTAGAGACAGAGACACTGTGTTATAGTGTTAACTAGTTCTGCTGCTAGAGACAGAGACAGAGTGTTACAGTGTTAACTAGTTCTACTGCTAGAGACAGAGACAGAGTGTTATAGTGTTAACTAGTTCTGCTGCTAGAGACAGTGTGTTATAGTGTTAACTAGTTCTGCTGCTAGAGACAGAGACAGAGTGTTATAGTGTTAACTAGTTCTGCTGCTAGAGACAGAGACAGAGTGTTATAGTGTTAACTAGTTCTACTGCTAGAGACAGAGACAGAGTGTTACAGTGTTAACTAGTTCTACTGCTAGAGACAGAGACAGAGTGTTACAGTGTTAACTAGTTCTGCTGCTAGAGACAGAGACAGTGTGTTACAGTGTTAACTAGTTCTGCTGCTAGAGACAGAGACAGAGTGTTGTAGTGTTAACTAGTTCTACTGCTAGAGACAGAGACAGAGTGTTACAGTGTTAACTAGTTCTGCTGCTAGAGACAGAGACAGAGTGTTACAGTGTTAACTAGTTCTACTGCTAGAGACAGAGACAGTGTGTTACAGTGTTAACTAGTTCTGCTGCTAGAGACAGAGACAGAGTGTTACAGTGTTAACTAGTTCTGCTGCTAGAGACAGAGACATAGTGTTACAGTGTTAACTAGTTCTACTGCTAGAGACAGAGACAGTGTGTTACAGTGTTAACTAGTTCTACTGCTAGAGACAGAGACAGAGTGTTACAGTGTTAACTAGTTCTGCTGCTAGAGACAGAGACAGAGTGTTACAGTGTTAACTAGTTCTGCTGCTAGAGACAGAGACAGAGTGTTATAGTGTTAACTAGTTCTGCTGCTAGAGACAGAGACAGAGTGTTACAGTGTTAACTAGTTCTACTGCTAGAGACAGAGACAGTGTTATAGTGTTAACTAGTTCTGCTGCTAGAGATAGAGACAGAGTGTTATAGTGTTAACTAGTTCTGCTGCTAGAGACAGAGACAGAGTGTTACAGTGTTAACTAGTTATACTGCTAGAGACAGAGACAGAGTGTTATAGTGTTAACTAGTTCTACTGCTAGAGACAGAGACAGAGTGTTATAGTGTTAACTAGTTCTGCTGCTAGAGACAGAGACAGAGTGTTATAGTGTTAACTAGTTCTGCTGCTAGAGACAGTGTGTTACAGTGTTAACTAGTTCTGCTGCTAGAGACAGAGACAGTGTGTTATAGTGTTAACTAGTTCTGCTGCTAGAGACAGAGACAGAGTGTTATAGTGTTAACTAGTTCTGCTGCTAGAGACAGAGACAGAGTGTTATAGTGTTAACTAGTTCTGCTGCTAGAGACAGTGTGTTATAGTGTTAACTAGTTCTACTGCTAGAGACAGAGTGTTACAGTGTTAACTAGTTCTGCTGCTAGAGACAGAGACAGTGTGTTATAGTGTTAACTAGTTCTGCTGCTAGAGACAGAGACAGAGTGTTACAGTGTTAACTAGTTCTGCTGCTAGAGACAGAGACAGAGTGTTACAGTGTTAACTAGTTCTGCTGCTAGAGACAGTGTGTTATAGTGTTAACTAGTTCTGCTGCTAGAGACAGTGTGTTATAGTGTTAACTAGTTCTGCTGCTAGAGACAGAGACAGAGTGTTATAGTGTTAACTAGTTCTGCTGCTAGAGACAGTGTGTTATAGTGTTAACTAGTTCTGCTGCTAGAGACAGACACAGAGTGTTATAGTGTTAACTAGTTCTGCTGCTAGAGACAGTGTGTTATAGTGTTAACTAGTTCTGCTGCTAGAGACAGAGACAGAGTGTTACAGTGTTAACTAGTTCTGCTGCTAGAGACAGTGTGTTATAGTGTTAACTAGTTCTGCTGCTAGAGACAGTGTGTTATAGTGTTAACTAGTTCTGCTGCTAGAGACAGAGACAGAGTGTTATAGTGTTAACTAGTTCTGCTGCTAGAGACAGTGTGTTATAGTGTTAACTAGTTCTGCTGCTAGAGACAGACACAGAGTGTTATAGTGTTAACTAGTTCTGCTGCTAGAGACAGTGTGTTATAGTGTTAACTAGTTCTGCTGCTAGAGACAGAGACAGAGTGTTACAGTGTTAACTAGTTCTGCTGCTAGAGACAGAGACAGAGTGTTACAGTGTTAACTAGTTCTGCTGCTAGAGACAGAGTGTTACAGTGTTAACTAGTTCTGCTGCTAGAGACAGAGACAGAGTGTTACAGTGTTAACTAGTTCTACTGCTAGAGACAGAGACAGTGTGTTACAGTGTTAACTAGTTCTACTGCTAGAGAAAGAGACAGAGTGTTACAGTGTTAACTAGTTCTGCTGCTAGAGACAGAGACAGAGTGTTACAGTGTTAACTAGTTCTGCTGCTAGAGACAGAGACAGAGTGTTATAGTGTTAACTAGTTCTGCTGCTAGAGACAGAGACAGAGTGTTACAGTGTTAACTAGTTCTACTGCTAGAGAAAGAGACAGTGTTATAGTGTTAACTAGTTCTGCTGCTAGAGATAGAGACAGAGTGTTATAGTGTTAACTAGTTCTGCTGCTAGAGACAGAGACAGAGTGTTACAGTGTTAACTAGTTCTACTGCTAGAGACAGAGACAGAGTGTTATAGTGTTAACTAGTTCTGCTGCTAGAGACAGAGTGTTATAGTGTTAACTAGTTCTGCTGCTAGAGACAGAGACAGAGTGTTATAGTGTTAACTAGTTCTGCTGCTAGAGACAGAGACAGAGTGTTATAGTGTTAACTAGTTCTGCTGCTAGAGACAGAGACAGTGTTATAGTGTTAACTAGTTCTGCTGCTAGAGACAGAGACACTGTGTTATAGTGTTAACTAGTTCTGCTGCTAGAGACAGAGACAGAGTGTTACAGTGTTAACTAGTTCTACTGCTAGAGACAGAGACAGAGTGTTATAGTGTTAACTAGTTCTGCTGCTAGAGACAGTGTGTTATAGTGTTAACTAGTTCTGCTGCTAGAGACAGAGACAGAGTGTTATAGTGTTAACTAGTTCTGCTGCTAGAGACAGAGACAGAGTGTTATAGTGTTAACTAGTTATACTGCTAGAGACAGAGACAGAGTGTTACAGTGTTAACTAGTTCTACTGCTAGAGACAGAGACAGAGTGTTACAGTGTTAACTAGTTCTGCTGCTAGAGACAGAGACAGTGTGTTACAGTGTTAACTAGTTCTGCTGCTAGAGACAGAGACAGAGTGTTGTAGTGTTAACTAGTTCTACTGCTAGAGACAGAGACAGAGTGTTACAGTGTTAACTAGTTCTGCTGCTAGAGACAGAGACAGAGTGTTACAGTGTTAACTAGTTCTACTGCTAGAGACAGAGACAGTGTGTTACAGTGTTAACTAGTTCTGCTGCTAGAGACAGAGACAGAGTGTTACAGTGTTAACTAGTTCTGCTGCTAGAGACAGAGACATAGTGTTACAGTGTTAACTAGTTCTACTGCTAGAGACAGAGACAGTGTGTTACAGTGTTAACTAGTTCTACTGCTAGAGACAGAGACAGAGTGTTACAGTGTTAACTAGTTCTGCTGCTAGAGACAGAGACAGAGTGTTACAGTGTTAACTAGTTCTGCTGCTAGAGACAGAGACAGAGTGTTATAGTGTTAACTAGTTCTGCTGCTAGAGACAGAGACAGAGTGTTACAGTGTTAACTAGTTCTACTGCTAGAGACAGAGACAGTGTTATAGTGTTAACTAGTTCTGCTGCTAGAGATAGAGACAGAGTGTTATAGTGTTAACTAGTTCTGCTGCTAGAGACAGAGACAGAGTGTTACAGTGTTAACTAGTTATACTGCTAGAGACAGAGACAGAGTGTTATAGTGTTAACTAGTTCTGCTGCTAGAGACAGAGTGTTATAGTGTTAACTAGTTCTGCTGCTAGAGACAGAGACAGAGTGTTATAGTGTTAACTAGTTCTGCTGCTAGAGACAGAGACAGAGTGTTATAGTGTTAACTAGTTCTGCTGCTAGAGACAGAGACAGAGTGTTATAGTGTTAACTAGTTCTGCTGCTAGAGACAGAGACACTGTGTTATAGTGTTAACTAGTTCTGCTGCTAGAGACAGAGTGTTATAGTGTTAACTAGTTCTGCTGCTAGAGACAGAGACAGAGTGTTACAGTGTTAACTAGTTCTGCTGCTAGAGACAGAGACAGAGTGTTACAGTGTTAACTAGTTCTGCTGCTAGAGACAGAGTGTTATAGTGTTAACTAGTTATTCTGATAGAGACAGAGTGTTATAGTGTTAACTAGTTCTGCTGCTAGAGACAGAGACAGAGTGTTACAGTGTTAACTAGTTCTGCTGCTAGAGACAGAGACAGAGTGTTACAGTGTTAACTAGTTCTGCTGCTAGAGACAGAGTGTTATAGTGTTAACTAGTTATTCTGATAGAGACAGAGTGTTATAGTGTTAACTAGTTCTGCTGCTAGAGATAGAGACAGAGTGTTACAGTGTTAACTAGTTCTGCTGCTAGAGACAGAGTGTTATAGTGTTAACTAGTTATTCTGATAGAGACAGAGTGTTATAGTGTTAACTAGTTCTGCTGCTAGAGACAGAGACAGAGTGTTATAGTGTTAACTAGTTCTACTGCTAGAGACAGAGACAGAGTGTTATAGTGTTAACTAGTTCTGCTGCTAGAGATAGAGACAGAGTGTTATAGTGTTAACTAGTTCTACTGCTAGAGACAGAGACAGAGTGTTACAGTGTTAACTAGTTCTACTGCTAGAGACAGAGTGTTATAGTGTTAACTAGTTCTGCTGCTAGAGACAGAGACAGAGTGTTATAGTGTTAACTAGTTCTACTGCTAGAGACAGAGACAGAGTGTTATAGTGTTAACTAGTTCTACTGCTAGAGAGAGAGTGTTATAGTGTTAACTAGTTCTGCTGCTAGAGACAGAGACAGAGTGTTATAGTGTTAACTAGTTATGCTGCTAGAGACAGTGTGTTATAGTGTTAACTAGTTCTGCTGCTAGAGACAGAGACAGAGTGTTACAGTGTTAACTAGTTCTGCTGCTAGAGACAGAGACAGAGTGTTACAGTGTTAACTAGTTCTGCTGCTAGAGACAGAGTGTTACAGTGTTAACTAGTTCTGCTGCTAGAGACAGAGACAGAGTGTTACAGTGTTAACTAGTTCTACTGCTAGAGACAGAGACAGTGTGTTACAGTGTTAACTAGTTCTACTGCTAGAGAAAGAGACAGAGTGTTACAGTGTTAACTAGTTCTGCTGCTAGAGACAGAGACAGAGTGTTACAGTGTTAACTAGTTCTGCTGCTAGAGACAGAGACAGAGTGTTATAGTGTTAACTAGTTCTGCTGCTAGAGACAGAGACAGAGTGTTACAGTGTTAACTAGTTCTACTGCTAGAGAAAGAGACAGTGTTATAGTGTTAACTAGTTCTGCTGCTAGAGATAGAGACAGAGTGTTATAGTGTTAACTAGTTCTGCTGCTAGAGACAGAGACAGAGTGTTACAGTGTTAACTAGTTCTACTGCTAGAGACAGAGACAGAGTGTTATAGTGTTAACTAGTTCTGCTGCTAGAGACAGAGTGTTATAGTGTTAACTAGTTCTGCTGCTAGAGACAGAGACAGAGTGTTATAGTGTTAACTAGTTCTGCTGCTAGAGACAGAGACAGAGTGTTATAGTGTTAACTAGTTCTGCTGCTAGAGACAGAGACAGTGTTATAGTGTTAACTAGTTCTGCTGCTAGAGACAGAGACACTGTGTTATAGTGTTAACTAGTTCTGCTGCTAGAGACAGAGACAGAGTGTTACAGTGTTAACTAGTTCTACTGCTAGAGACAGAGACAGAGTGTTATAGTGTTAACTAGTTCTGCTGCTAGAGACAGTGTGTTAT
Organism: Oncorhynchus mykiss; assembly: GCF_057628025.1. NCBI lineage: Eukaryota > Metazoa > Chordata > Actinopteri > Salmoniformes > Salmonidae > Oncorhynchus > Oncorhynchus mykiss. The sequence continues at coordinate 29,353,369 of NC_143035.1, read as the reverse complement.
AGTGTTAACTAGTTCTGCTGCTAGAGACAGAGACAGAGTGTTATAGTGTTAACTAGTTCTGCTGCTAGAGACAGAGACAGAGTGTTATAGTGTTAACTAGTTATACTGCTAGAGACAGAGACAGAGTGTTACAGTGTTAACTAGTTCTACTGCTAGAGACAGAGACAGAGTGTTACAGTGTTAACTAGTTCTGCTGCTAGAGACAGAGACAGTGTGTTACAGTGTTAACTAGTTCTGCTGCTAGAGACAGAGACAGAGTGTTGTAGTGTTAACTAGTTCTACTGCTAGAGACAGAGACAGAGTGTTACAGTGTTAACTAGTTCTGCTGCTAGAGACAGAGACAGAGTGTTACAGTGTTAACTAGTTCTACTGCTAGAGACAGAGACAGTGTGTTACAGTGTTAACTAGTTCTGCTGCTAGAGACAGAGACAGAGTGTTACAGTGTTAACTAGTTCTGCTGCTAGAGACAGAGACATAGTGTTACAGTGTTAACTAGTTCTACTGCTAGAGACAGAGACAGTGTGTTACAGTGTTAACTAGTTCTACTGCTAGAGACAGAGACAGAGTGTTACAGTGTTAACTAGTTCTGCTGCTAGAGACAGAGACAGAGTGTTACAGTGTTAACTAGTTCTGCTGCTAGAGACAGAGACAGAGTGTTATAGTGTTAACTAGTTCTGCTGCTAGAGACAGAGACAGAGTGTTACAGTGTTAACTAGTTCTACTGCTAGAGACAGAGACAGTGTTATAGTGTTAACTAGTTCTGCTGCTAGAGATAGAGACAGAGTGTTATAGTGTTAACTAGTTCTGCTGCTAGAGACAGAGACAGAGTGTTACAGTGTTAACTAGTTATACTGCTAGAGACAGAGACAGAGTGTTATAGTGTTAACTAGTTCTGCTGCTAGAGACAGAGTGTTATAGTGTTAACTAGTTCTGCTGCTAGAGACAGAGACAGAGTGTTATAGTGTTAACTAGTTCTGCTGCTAGAGACAGAGACAGAGTGTTATAGTGTTAACTAGTTCTGCTGCTAGAGACAGAGTGTTATAGTGTTAACTAGTTCTGCTGCTAGAGACAGAGACAGAGTGTTACAGTGTTAACTAGTTCTGCTGCTAGAGACAGAGACAGAGTGTTACAGTGTTAACTAGTTCTGCTGCTAGAGACAGAGTGTTATAGTGTTAACTAGTTATTCTGATAGAGACAGAGTGTTATAGTGTTAACTAGTTCTGCTGCTAGAGACAGAGACAGAGTGTTACAGTGTTAACTAGTTCTGCTGCTAGAGACAGAGACAGAGTGTTACAGTGTTAACTAGTTCTGCTGCTAGAGACAGAGTGTTATAGTGTTAACTAGTTATTCTGATAGAGACAGAGTGTTATAGTGTTAACTAGTTCTGCTGCTAGAGATAGAGACAGAGTGTTACAGTGTTAACTAGTTCTGCTGCTAGAGACAGAGTGTTATAGTGTTAACTAGTTATTCTGATAGAGACAGAGTGTTATAGTGTTAACTAGTTCTGCTGCTAGAGACAGAGACAGAGTGTTATAGTGTTAACTAGTTCTACTGCTAGAGACAGAGACAGAGTGTTATAGTGTTAACTAGTTCTGCTGCTAGAGATAGAGACAGAGTGTTATAGTGTTAACTAGTTCTACTGCTAGAGACAGAGACAGAGTGTTACAGTGTTAACTAGTTCTACTGCTAGAGACAGAGTGTTATAGTGTTAACTAGTTCTGCTGCTAGAGACAGAGACAGAGTGTTATAGTGTTAACTAGTTCTACTGCTAGAGACAGAGACAGAGTGTTATAGTGTTAACTAGTTCTACTGCTAGAGACAGAGTGTTATAGTGTTAACTAGTTCTGCTGCTAGAGACAGAGACAGAGTGTTATAGTGTTAACTAGTTCTGCTGCTAGAGACAGAGACAGAGTGTTATAGTGTTAACTAGTTCTGCTGCTAGAGACAGAGTGTTATAGTGTTAACTAGTTCTGCTGCTAGAGACAGAGACAGAGTGTTACAGTGTTAACTAGTTCTGCTGCTAGAGACAGAGACAGAGTGTTACAGTGTTAACTAGTTCTACTGCTAGAGACAGAGACAGAGTGTTATAGTGTTAACTAGTTCTACTGCTAGAGACAGAGTGTTATAGTGTTAACTAGTTCTGCTGCTAGAGACAGAGACAGAGTGTTATAGTGTTAACTAGTTCTGCTGCTAGAGACAGAGACAGAGTGTTATAGTGTTAACTAGTTCTGCTGCTAGAGACAGAGTGTTATAGTGTTAACTAGTTCTGCTGCTAGAGACAGAGACAGAGTGTTACAGTGTTAACTAGTTCTGCTGCTAGAGACAGAGACAGAGTGTTACAGTGTTAACTAGTTCTGCTGCTAGAGACAGAGTGTTATAGTGTTAACTAGTTATTCTGATAGAGACAGAGTGTTATAGTGTTAACTAGTTCTGCTGCTAGAGACAGAGACAGAGTGTTACAGTGTTAACTAGTTCTGCTGCTAGAGACAGAGACAGAGTGTTACAGTGTTAACTAGTTCTGCTGCTAGAGACAGAGTGTTATAGTGTTAACTAGTTATTCTGATAGAGACAGAGTGTTATAGTGTTAACTAGTTCTGCTGCTAGAGATAGAGACAGAGTGTTACAGTGTTAACTAGTTCTGCTGCTAGAGACAGAGTGTTATAGTGTTAACTAGTTATTCTGATAGAGACAGAGTGTTATAGTGTTAACTAGTTCTGCTGCTAGAGACAGAGACAGAGTGTTATAGTGTTAACTAGTTCTACTGCTAGAGACAGAGACAGAGTGTTATAGTGTTAACTAGTTCTGCTGCTAGAGATAGAGACAGAGTGTTATAGTGTTAACTAGTTCTACTGCTAGAGACAGAGACAGAGTGTTACAGTGTTAACTAGTTCTACTGCTAGAGACAGAGTGTTATAGTGTTAACTAGTTCTGCTGCTAGAGACAGAGACAGAGTGTTATAGTGTTAACTAGTTCTACTGCTAGAGACAGAGACAGAGTGTTATAGTGTTAACTAGTTCTACTGCTAGAGACAGAGTGTTATAGTGTTAACTAGTTCTGCTGCTAGAGACAGAGACAGAGTGTTATAGTGTTAACTAGTTATGCTGCTAGAGACAGAGACAGAGTGTTATAGTGTTAACTAGTTATGCTGCTAGAGACAGAGACAGAGTGTTATAGTGTTAACTAGTTCTGCTGCTAGAGACAGAGACAGAGTGTTATAGTGTTAACTAGTTCTGCTGCTAGAGACAGAGACAGAGTGTTATAGTGTTAACTAGTTCTACTGCTAGAGACAGAGACAGTGTGTTATAGTGTTAACTAGTTCTGCTGCTAGAGACAGAGACAGAGTGTTATAGTGTTAACTAGTTCTGCTACTAGAGACAGAGTGTTACAGTGTTAACTAGTTCTGCTGCTAGAGACAGAGACAGAGTGTTACAGTGTTAACTAGTTCTACTGCTAGAGACAGTGTGTTATAGTGTTAACTAGTTCTGCTGCTAGAGACAGAGTGTTACAGTGTTAACTAGTTCTACTGCTAGAGACAGAGACAGAGTGTTACAGTGTTAACTAGTTCTGCTGCTAGAGACAGAGACAGAGTGTTATAGTGTTAACTAGTTCTGCTGCTAGAGACAGAGTGTTATAGTGTTAACTAGTTATGCTTCTAGAGACAGAGTGTTACAGTGTTAACTAGTTCTGCTGCTAGAGACAGAGACAGAGTGTTACAGTGTTAACTAGTTCTGCTGCTAGAGACAGAGACAGAGTGTTATAGTGTTAACTAGTTCTGCAGCTAGAGACAGAGACAGAGTGTTATAGTGTTAACTAGTTCTGCTGCTAGAGACAGAGACAGAGTGTTATAGTGTTAACTAGTTCTGCTGCTAGAGACAGAGTGTTATAGTGTTAACTAGTTATGCTGCTAGAGACAGAGTGTTATAGTGTTAACTAGTTCTGCTGCTAGAGACAGAGACAGAGTGTTACAGTGTTAACTAGTTCTGCTGCTAGAGACAGAGACAGAGTGTTACAGTGTTAACTAGTTCTGCTGCTAGAGACAGAGACAGAGTGTTATAGTGTTAACTAGTTATGCTGCTAGAGACAGAGACAGAGTGTTATAGTGTTAACTAGTTCTGCTGCTAGAGACAGAGACAGAGTGTTATAGTGTTAACTAGTTCTGCTGCTAGAGACAGAGTGTTATAGTGTTAACTAGTTCTGCTGCTAGAGACAGAGTGTTATAGTGTTAACTAGTTCTGCTGCTAGAGACAGAGACAGAGTGTTATAGTGTTAACTAGTTCTGCTGCTAGAGACAGAGTGTTATAGTGTTAACTAGTTCTGCTGCTAGAGACAGAGTGTTATAGTGTTAACTAGTTCTGCTGCTAGAGACAGAGACAGAGTGTTATAGTGTTAACTAGTTCTGCTGCTAGAGACAGAGTGTTACAGTGTTAACTAGTTCTGCTGCTAGAGACAGAGACAGAGTGTTATAGTGTTAACTAGTTCTGCTGCTAGAGACAGAGACAGAGTGTTATAGTGTTAACTAGTTCTGCTGCTAGAGACAGAGACAGAGTGTTATAGTGTTAACTAGTTCTACTGCTAGAGACAGAGACAGAGTGTTATAGTGTTAACTAGTTCTACTGCTAGAGACAGAGTGTTATAGTGTTAACTAGTTCTGCTGCTAGAGACAGAGACAGAGTGTTATAGTGTTAACTAGTTCTGCTGCTAGAGACAGAGACAGAGTGTTATAGTGTTAACTAGTTCTGCTGCTAGAGACAGAGTGTTATAGTGTTAACTAGTTCTACTGCTAGAGACAGAGTGTTATAGTGTTAACTAGTTCTGCTGCTAGAGACAGAGACAGAGTGTTATAGTGTTAACTAGTTCTGCTGCTAGAGACAGAGACAGAGTGTTATAGTGTTAACTAGTTCTGCTGCTAGAGACAGAGTGTTATAGTGTTAACTAGTTCTACTGCTAGAGACAGAGTGTTATAGTGTTAACTAGTTCTGCTGCTAGAGACAGAGACAGAGTGTTATAGTGTTAACTAGTTCTGCTGCTAGAGACAGAGACAGAGTGTTATAGTGTTAACTAGTTCTGCTGCTAGAGACAGAGACAGAGTGTTATAGTGTTAACTAGTTCTGCTGCTAGAGACAGAGACAGAGTGTTACAGTGTTAACTAGTTCTGCTGCTAGAGACAGAGTGTTATAGTGTTAACTAGTTCTGCTGCTAGAGACAGAGACAGAGTGTTATAGTGTTAACTAGTTCTGCTGCTAGAGACAGAGACAGAGTGTTATAGTGTTAACTAGTTCTACTGCTAGAGACAGAGACAGTGTGTTATAGTGTTAACTAGTTCTGCTGCTAGAGACAGAGACAGAGTGTTATAGTGTTAACTAGTTCTGCTACTAGAGACAGAGTGTTACAGTGTTAACTAGTTCTGCTGCTAGAGACAGAGACAGAGTGTTACAGTGTTAACTAGTTCTACTGCTAGAGACAGTGTGTTATAGTGTTAACTAGTTCTGCTGCTAGAGACAGAGTGTTACAGTGTTAACTAGTTCTACTGCTAGAGACAGAGACAGAGTGTTACAGTGTTAACTAGTTCTGCTGCTAGAGACAGAGACAGAGTGTTATAGTGTTAACCAGTTCTGCTGCTAGAGACAGAGTGTTATAGTGTTAACTAGTTATGCTTCTAGAGACAGAGTGTTATAGTGTTAACTAGTTCTGCTGCTAGAGACAGAGACAGAGTGTTACAATGTTAACTAGTTCTGCTGCTAGAGACAGAGACAGAGTGTTACAGTGTTAACTAGTTCTGCTGCTAGAGACAGAGACAGAGTGTTATAGTGTTAACTAGTTCTGCAGCTAGAGACAGAGACAGAGTGTTATAGTGTTAACTAGTTCTGCTGCTAGAGACAGAGACAGAGTGTTATAGTGTTAACTAGTTCTGCTGCTAGAGACAGAGTGTTATAGTGTTAACTAGTTATGCTGCTAGAGACAGAGTGTTATAGTGTTAACTAGTTCTGCTGCTAGAGACAGAGACAGAGTGTTACAGTGTTAACTAGTTCTGCTGCTAGAGACAGAGTGTTATAGTGTTAACTAGTTCTGCTGCTAGAGACAGAGACAGAGTGTTATAGTGTTAACTAGTTCTGCTGCTAGAGACAGAGTGTTACAGTGTTAACTAGTTCTGCTGCTAGAGACAGAGACAGAGTGTTATAGTGTTAACTAGTTCTGCTGCTAGAGACAGAGACAGAGTGTTATAGTGTTAACTAGTTATGCTGCTAGAGACAGAGTGTTATAGTGTTAACTAGTTCTGCTGCTAGAGACAGAGACAGAGTGTTACAGTGTTAACTAGTTCTGCTGCTAGAGACAGAGACAGAGTGTTACAGTGTTAACTAGTTCTGCTGCTAGAGACAGAGACAGAGTGTTATAGTGTTAACTAGTTATGCTGCTAGAGACAGAGACAGAGTGTTATAGTGTTAACTAGTTCTGCTGCTAGAGACAGAGACAGAGTGTTATAGTGTTAACTAGTTCTGCTGCTAGAGACAGAGTGTTATAGTGTTAACTAGTTCTGCTGCTAGAGACAGAGTGTTATAGTGTTAACTAGTTCTGCTGCTAGAGACAGAGACAGAGTGTTATAGTGTTAACTAGTTCTGCTGCTAGAGACAGAGTGTTATAGTGTTAACTAGTTCTGCTGCTAGAGACAGAGTGTTATAGTGTTAACTAGTTCTGCTGCTAGAGACAGAGACAGAGTGTTATAGTGTTAACTAGTTCTGCTGCTAGAGACAGAGTGTTACAGTGTTAACTAGTTCTGCTGCTAGAGACAGAGACAGAGTGTTATAGTGTTAACTAGTTCTGCTGCTAGAGACAGAGACAGAGTGTTATAGTGTTAACTAGTTCTGCTGCTAGAGACAGAGACAGAGTGTTATAGTGTTAACTAGTTCTACTGCTAGAGACAGAGACAGAGTGTTATAGTGTTAACTAGTTCTACTGCTAGAGACAGAGTGTTATAGTGTTAACTAGTTCTGCTGCTAGAGACAGAGACAGAGTGTTATAGTGTTAACTAGTTCTGCTGCTAGAGACAGAGACAGAGTGTTATAGTGTTAACTAGTTCTGCTGCTAGAGACAGAGTGTTATAGTGTTAACTAGTTCTACTGCTAGAGACAGAGTGTTATAGTGTTAACTAGTTCTGCTGCTAGAGACAGAGACAGAGTGTTATAGTGTTAACTAGTTCTGCTGCTAGAGACAGAGACAGAGTGTTATAGTGTTAACTAGTTCTGCTGCTAGAGACAGAGTGTTATAGTGTTAACTAGTTCTACTGCTAGAGACAGAGTGTTATAGTGTTAACTAGTTCTGCTGCTAGAGACAGAGACAGAGTGTTATAGTGTTAACTAGTTCTGCTGCTAGAGACAGAGACAGAGTGTTATAGTGTTAACTAGTTCTGCTGCTAGAGACAGAGACAGAGTGTTATAGTGTTAACTAGTTCTGCTGCTAGAGACAGAGACAGAGTGTTACAGTGTTAACTAGTTCTGCTGCTAGAGACAGAGTGTTATAGTGTTAACTAGTTCTGCTGCTAGAGACAGAGACAGAGTGTTATAGTGTTAACTAGTTCTGCTGCTAGAGACAGAGACAGAGTGTTATAGTGTTAACTAGTTCTACTGCTAGAGACAGAGACAGTGTGTTATAGTGTTAACTAGTTCTGCTGCTAGAGACAGAGACAGAGTGTTATAGTGTTAACTAGTTCTGCTACTAGAGACAGAGTGTTACAGTGTTAACTAGTTCTGCTGCTAGAGACAGAGACAGAGTGTTACAGTGTTAACTAGTTCTACTGCTAGAGACAGTGTGTTATAGTGTTAACTAGTTCTGCTGCTAGAGACAGAGTGTTACAGTGTTAACTAGTTCTACTGCTAGAGACAGAGACAGAGTGTTACAGTGTTAACTAGTTCTGCTGCTAGAGACAGAGACAGAGTGTTATAGTGTTAACCAGTTCTGCTGCTAGAGACAGAGTGTTATAGTGTTAACTAGTTATGCTTCTAGAGACAGAGTGTTATAGTGTTAACTAGTTCTGCTGCTAGAGACAGAGACAGAGTGTTACAATGTTAACTAGTTCTGCTGCTAGAGACAGAGACAGAGTGTTACAGTGTTAACTAGTTCTGCTGCTAGAGACAGAGACAGAGTGTTATAGTGTTAACTAGTTCTGCAGCTAGAGACAGAGACAGAGTGTTATAGTGTTAACTAGTTCTGCTGCTAGAGACAGAGACAGAGTGTTATAGTGTTAACTAGTTCTGCTGCTAGAGACAGAGTGTTATAGTGTTAACTAGTTATGCTGCTAGAGACAGAGTGTTATAGTGTTAACTAGTTCTGCTGCTAGAGACAGAGACAGAGTGTTACAGTGTTAACTAGTTCTGCTGCTAGAGACAGAGTGTTATAGTGTTAACTAGTTCTGCTGCTAGAGACAGAGACAGAGTGTTATAGTGTTAACTAGTTCTGCTGCTAGAGACAGAGTGTTACAGTGTTAACTAGTTCTGCTGCTAGAGACAGAGACAGAGTGTTATAGTGTTAACTAGTTCTGCTGCTAGAGACAGAGACAGAGTGTTATAGTGTTAACTAGTTCTGCTGCTAGAGACAGAGACAGAGTGTTATAGTGTTAACTAGTTCTACTGCTAGAGACAGAGACAGAGTGTTATAGTGTTAACTAGTTCTACTGCTAGAGACAGAGTGTTATAGTGTTAACTAGTTCTGCTGCTAGAGACAGAGACAGAGTGTTATAGTGTTAACTAGTTCTGCTGCTAGAGACAGAGACAGAGTGTTATAGTGTTAACTAGTTCTGCTGCTAGAGACAGAGACAGAGTGTTATAGTGTTAACTAGTTCTGCTGCTAGAGACAGAGTGTTATAGTGTTAACTAGTTCTGCTGCTAGAGACAGAGTGTTATAGTGTTAACTAGTTCTGCTGCTAGAGACAGAGACAGAGTGTTATAGTGTTAACTAGTTCTGCTGCTAGAGACAGAGTGTTATAGTGTTAACTAGTTCTGCTGCTAGAGACAGAGACAGAGTGTTATAGTGTTAACTAGTTCTGCTGCTAGAGACAGATTGTTACAGTGTTAACTAGTTCTGCTGCTAGAGACAGAGACAGAGTGTTATAGTGTTAACTAGTTCTGCTGCTAGAGACAGAGACAGAGTGTTATAGTGTTAACTAGTTCTGCTGCTAGAGACAGAGACAGAGTGTTATAGTGTTAACTAGTTCTACTGCTAGAGACAGAGACAGAGTGTTATAGTGTTAACTAGTTCTACTGCTAGAGACAGAGTGTTATAGTGTTAACTAGTTCTGCTGCTAGAGACAGAGACAGAGTGTTATAGTGTTAACTAGTTCTGCTGCTAGAGACAGAGACAGAGTGTTATAGTGTTAACTAGTTCTGCTGCTAGAGACAGAGACAGAGTGTTATAGTGTTAACTAGTTCTGCTGCTAGAGACAGAGTGTTATAGTGTTAACTAGTTCTACTGCTAGAGACAGAGTGTTATAGTGTTAACTAGTTCTGCTGCTAGAGACAGAGACAGAGTGTTATAGTGTTAACTAGTTCTGCTGCTAGAGACAGAGACAGAGTGTTATAGTGTTAACTAGTTCTGCTGCTAGAGACAGAGACAGAGTGTTATAGTGTTAACTAGTTCTGCTGCTAGAGACAGAGTGTTATAGTGTTAACTAGTTCTGCTGCTAGAGACAGAGACAGAGTGTTATAGTGTTAACTAGTTCTACTGCTAGAGACAGAGACAGAGTGTTATAGTGTTAACTAGTTCTACTGCTAGAGACAGAGACAGAGTGTTACAGTGTTAACTAGTTCTGCTGCTAGAGACAGAGTGTTATAGTGTTAACTAGTTCTGCTGCTAGAGACAGAGACAGAGTGTTATAGTGTTAACTAGTTCTGCTGCTAGAGACAGAGACAGAGTGTTACAGTGTTAACTAGTTCTGCTGCTAGAGACAGAGTGTTATAGTGTTAACTAGTTCTGCTGCTAGAGACAGAGACAGAGTGTTATAGTGTTAACTAGTTCTACTGCTAGAGACAGAGTGTTACAGTGTTAACTAGTTCTGCTGCTAGAGACAGAGACAGTGTGTTATAGTATTAACTAGTTCTGCTGCTAGAGACAGAGTGTTACAGTGTTAACTAGTTCTGCTGCTAGAGACAGAGACAGAGTGTTATAGTGTTAACTAGTTCTGCTGCTAGAGACAGAGACAGAGTGTTACAGTGTTAACTAGTTCTGCTGCTAGAGACAGAGACAGTGTGTTATATTGTTAACTAGTTCTGCTGCTAGAGACAGAGAAAGAGTGTTATAGTGTTAACTAGTTCTACTGCTAGAGACAGTGTTAGAGTGTTAACTAGTTCTGCTGCTAGAGACAGAGACAGAGTGTTATAGTGTTAACTAGTTCTGCTACTAGAGACAGAGTGTTACAGTGTTAACTAGTTCTGCTGCTAGAGACAGAGACAGAGTGTTACAGTGTTAACTAGTTCTGCTGCTAGAGACAGAGTGTTACAGTGTTAACTAGTTCTGCTGCTAGAGACAGAGACAGAGTGTTATAGTGTTAACTAGTTCTGCTGCTAGAGACAGAGACAGAGTGTTATAGTGTTAACTAGTTCTGCTACTAGAGACAGAGTGTTACAGTGTTAACTAGTTCTGCTGCTAGAGACAGAGACAGAGTGTTACAGTGTTAACTAGTTCTACTGCTAGAGACAGTGTGTTATAGTGTTAACTAGTTCTGCTGCTAGAGACAGAGTGTTACAGTGTTAACTAGTTCTACTGCTAGAGACAGAGACAGAGTGTTACAGTGTTAACTAGTTCTGCTGCTAGAGACAGAGACAGAGTGTTATAGTGTTAACTAGTTCTGCTGCTAGAGACAGAGTGTTATAGTGTTAACTAGTTATGCTTCTAGAGACAGAGTGTTATAGTGTTAACTAGTTCTGCTGCTAGAGACAGAGACAGAGTGTTACAATGTTAACTAGTTCTGCTGCTAGAGACAGAGACAGAGTGTTACAGTGTTAACTAGTTCTGCTGCTAGAGACAGAGACAGAGTGTTATAGTGTTAACTAGTTCTGCAGCTAGAGACAGAGACAGAGTGTTATAGTGTTAACTAGTTCTGCTGCTAGAGACAGAGACAGAGTGTTATAGTGTTAACTAGTTCTGCTGCTAGAGACAGAGTGTTATAGTGTTAACTAGTTATGCTGCTAGAGACAGAGTGTTATAGTGTTAACTAGTTCTGCTGCTAGAGACAGAGTGTTATAGTGTTAACTAGTTATGCTGCTAGAGACAGAGTGTTATAGTGTTAACTAGTTCTGCTGCTAGAGACAGAGACAGAGTGTTACAGTGTTAACTAGTTCTGCTGCTAGAGACAGAGACAGAGTGTTACAGTGTTAACTAGTTCTGCTGCTAGAGACAGAGACAGAGTGTTATAGTGTTAACTAGTTCTGCTGCTAGAGACAGAGACAGAGTGTTATAGTGTTAACTAGTTCTGCTGCTAGAGACAGAGACAGAGTGTTATAGTGTTAACTAGTTCTGCTGCTAGAGACAGAGTGTTATAGTGTTAACTAGTTCTGCTGCTAGAGACAGAGTGTTATAGTGTTAACTAGTTCTGCTGCTAGAGACAGAGACAGAGTGTTATAGTGTTAACTAGTTCTGCTGCTAGAGACAGAGTGTTATAGTGTTAACTAGTTCTGCTGCTAGAGACAGAGACAGAGTGTTATAGTGTTAACTAGTTCTGCTGCTAGAGACAGAGTGTTACAGTGTTAACTAGTTCTGCTGCTAGAGACAGAGACAGAGTGTTATAGTGTTAACTAGTTCTGCTGCTAGAGGCAGAGACAGAGTGTTATAGTGTTAACTAGTTCTGCTGCTAGAGACAGAGACAGAGTGTTATAGTGTTAACTAGTTCTACTGCTAGAGACAGAGACAGAGTGTTATAGTGTTAACTAGTTCTACTGCTAGAGACAGAGTGTTATAGTGTTAACTAGTTCTGCTGCTAGAGACAGAGACAGAGTGTTATAGTGTTAACTAGTTCTGCTGCTAGAGACAGAGACAGAGTGTTATAGTGTTAACTAGTTCTGCTGCTAGAGACAGAGTGTTATAGTGTTAACTAGTTCTACTGCTAGAGACAGAGTGTTATAGTGTTAACTAGTTCTGCTGCTAGAGACAGAGACAGAGTGTTATAGTGTTAACTAGTTCTGCTGCTAGAGACAGAGACAGAGTGTTATAGTGTTAACTAGTTCTGCTGCTAGAGACAGAGACAGAGTGTTATAGTGTTAACTAGTTCTGCTGCTAGAGACAGAGTGTTATAGTGTTAACTAGTTCTGCTGCTAGAGACAGAGACAGAGTGTTATAGTGTTAACTAGTTCTACTGCTAGAGACAGAGACAGAGTGTTATAGTGTTAACTAGTTCTACTGCTAGAGACAGAGACAGAGTGTTACAGTGTTAACTAGTTCTGCTGCTAGAGACAGAGTGTTATAGTGTTAACTAGTTCTGCTGCTAGAGACAGAGACAGAGTGTTATAGTGTTAACTAGTTCTGCTGCTAGAGACAGAGACAGAGTGTTACAGTGTTAACTAGTTCTGCTGCTAGAGACAGAGTGTTATAGTGTTAACTAGTTCTGCTGCTAGAGACAGAGACAGAGTGTTATAGTGTTAACTAGTTCTACTGCTAGAGACAGAGTGTTATAGTGTTAACTAGTTATGCTGCTAGAGACAGAGTGTTATAGTGTTAACTAGTTCTGCTGCTAGAGACAGAGACAGAGTGTTACAGTGTTAACTAGTTCTGCTGCTAGAGACAGAGTGTTATAGTGTTAACTAGTTCTGCTGCTAGAGACAGAGACAGAGTGTTATAGTGTTAACTAGTTCTGCTGCTAGAGACAGTGTTACAGTGTTAACTAGTTCTGCTGCTAGAGACAGAGACAGAGTGTTATAGTGTTAACTAGTTCTGCTGCTAGAGACAGAGACAGAGTGTTATAGTGTTAACTAGTTCTGCTGCTAGAGACAGAGACAGAGTGTTATAGTGTTAACTAGTTCTACTGCTAGAGACAGAGACAGAGTGTTATAGTGTTAACTAGTTCTACTGCTAGAGACAGAGTGTTATAGTGTTAACTAGTTCTGCTGCTAGAGACAGAGACAGAGTGTTATAGTGTTAACTAGTTCTGCTGCTAGAGACAGAGACAGAGTGTTATAGTGTTAACTAGTTCTGCTGCTAGAGACAGAGACAGAGTGTTATAGTGTTAACTAGTTCTGCTGCTAGAGACAGAGTGTTATAGTGTTAACTAGTTCTGCTGCTAGAGACAGAGTGTTATAGTGTTAACTAGTTCTGCTGCTAGAGACAGAGACAGAGTGTTATAGTGTTAACTAGTTCTGCTGCTAGAGACAGAGTGTTATAGTGTTAACTAGTTCTGCTGCTAGAGACAGAGACAGAGTGTTATAGTGTTAACTAGTTCTGCTGCTAGAGACAGATTGTTACAGTGTTAACTAGTTCTGCTGCTAGAGACAGAGACAGAGTGTTATAGTGTTAACTAGTTCTGCTGCTAGAGACAGAGACAGAGTGTTATAGTGTTAACTAGTTCTGCTGCTAGAGACAGAGACAGAGTGTTATAGTGTTAACTAGTTCTACTGCTAGAGACAGAGACAGAGTGTTATAGTGTTAACTAGTTCTACTGCTAGAGACAGAGTGTTATAGTGTTAACTAGTTCTGCTGCTAGAGACAGAGACAGAGTGTTATAGTGTTAACTAGTTCTGCTGCTAGAGACAGAGACAGAGTGTTATAGTGTTAACTAGTTCTGCTGCTAGAGACAGAGACAGAGTGTTATAGTGTTAACTAGTTCTGCTGCTAGAGACAGAGTGTTATAGTGTTAACTAGTTCTACTGCTAGAGACAGAGTGTTATAGTGTTAACTAGTTCTGCTGCTAGAGACAGAGACAGAGTGTTATAGTGTTAACTAGTTCTGCTGCTAGAGACAGAGACAGAGTGTTATAGTGTTAACTAGTTCTGCTGCTAGAGACAGAGACAGAGTGTTATAGTGTTAACTAGTTCTGCTGCTAGAGACAGAGTGTTATAGTGTTAACTAGTTCTGCTGCTAGAGACAGAGACAGAGTGTTATAGTGTTAACTAGTTCTACTGCTAGAGACAGAGACAGAGTGTTATAGTGTTAACTAGTTCTACTGCTAGAGACAGAGACAGAGTGTTACAGTGTTAACTAGTTCTGCTGCTAGAGACAGAGTGTTATAGTGTTAACTAGTTCTGCTGCTAGAGACAGAGACAGAGTGTTATAGTGTTAACTAGTTCTGCTGCTAGAGACAGAGACAGAGTGTTACAGTGTTAACTAGTTCTGCTGCTAGAGACAGAGTGTTATAGTGTTAACTAGTTCTGCTGCTAGAGACAGAGACAGAGTGTTATAGTGTTAACTAGTTCTACTGCTAGAGACAGAGTGTTACAGTGTTAACTAGTTCTGCTGCTAGAGACAGAGACAGTGTGTTATAGTATTAACTAGTTCTGCTGCTAGAGACAGAGTGTTACAGTGTTAACTAGTTCTGCTGCTAGAGACAGAGACAGAGTGTTATAGTGTTAACTAGTTCTGCTGCTAGAGACAGAGACAGAGTGTTACAGTGTTAACTAGTTCTGCTGCTAGAGACAGAGACAGTGTGTTATATTGTTAACTAGTTCTGCTGCTAGAGACAGAGAAAGAGTGTTATAGTGTTAACTAGTTCTACTGCTAGAGACAGTGTTAGAGTGTTAACTAGTTCTGCTGCTAGAGACAGAGACAGAGTGTTATAGTGTTAACTAGTTCTGCTACTAGAGACAGAGTGTTACAGTGTTAACTAGTTCTGCTGCTAGAGACAGAGACAGAGTGTTACAGTGTTAACTAGTTCTGCTGCTAGAGACAGAGTGTTACAGTGTTAACTAGTTCTGCTGCTAGAGACAGAGACAGAGTGTTATAGTGTTAACTAGTTCTGCTGCTAGAGACAGAGACAGAGTGTTATAGTGTTAACTAGTTCTGCTACTAGAGACAGAGTGTTACAGTGTTAACTAGTTCTGCTGCTAGAGACAGAGACAGAGTGTTACAGTGTTAACTAGTTCTACTGCTAGAGACAGTGTGTTATAGTGTTAACTAGTTCTGCTGCTAGAGACAGAGTGTTACAGTGTTAACTAGTTCTACTGCTAGAGACAGAGACAGAGTGTTACAGTGTTAACTAGTTCTGCTGCTAGAGACAGAGACAGAGTGTTATAGTGTTAACTAGTTATGCTTCTAGAGACAGAGTGTTATAGTGTTAACTAGTTCTGCTGCTAGAGACAGAGACAGAGTGTTACAATGTTAACTAGTTCTGCTGCTAGAGACAGAGACAGAGTGTTACAGTGTTAACTAGTTCTGCTGCTAGAGACAGAGACAGAGTGTTATAGTGTTAACTAGTTCTGCAGCTAGAGACAGAGACAGAGTGTTATAGTGTTAACTAGTTCTGCTGCTAGAGACAGAGACAGAGTGTTATAGTGTTAACTAGTTCTGCTGCTAGAGACAGAGTGTTATAGTGTTAACTAGTTATGCTGCTAGAGACAGAGTGTTATAGTGTTAACTAGTTCTGCTGCTAGAGACAGAGTGTTATAGTGTTAACTAGTTATGCTGCTAGAGACAGAGTGTTATAGTGTTAACTAGTTCTGCTGCTAGAGACAGAGACAGAGTGTTACAGTGTTAACTAGTTCTGCTGCTAGAGACAGAGACAGAGTGTTACAGTGTTAACTAGTTCTGCTGCTAGAGACAGAGACAGAGTGTTATAGTGTTAACTAGTTCTGCTGCTAGAGACAGAGACAGAGTGTTATAGTGTTAACTAGTTCTGCTGCTAGAGACAGAGACAGAGTGTTATAGTGTTAACTAGTTCTGCTGCTAGAGACAGAGTGTTATAGTGTTAACTAGTTCTGCTGCTAGAGACAGAGTGTTATAGTGTTAACTAGTTCTGCTGCTAGAGACAGAGACAGAGTGTTATAGTGTTAACTAGTTCTGCTGCTAGAGACAGAGTGTTATAGTGTTAACTAGTTCTGCTGCTAGAGACAGAGACAGAGTGTTATAGTGTTAACTAGTTCTGCTGCTAGAGACAGAGTGTTACAGTGTTAACTAGTTCTGCTGCTAGAGACAGAGACAGAGTGTTATAGTGTTAACTAGTTCTGCTGCTAGAGGCAGAGACAGAGTGTTATAGTGTTAACTAGTTCTGCTGCTAGAGACAGAGACAGAGTGTTATAGTGTTAACTAGTTCTACTGCTAGAGACAGAGACAGAGTGTTATAGTGTTAACTAGTTCTACTGCTAGAGACAGAGTGTTATAGTGTTAACTAGTTCTGCTGCTAGAGACAGAGACAGAGTGTTATAGTGTTAACTAGTTCTGCTGCTAGAGACAGAGACAGAGTGTTATAGTGTTAACTAGTTCTGCTGCTAGAGACAGAGTGTTATAGTGTTAACTAGTTCTACTGCTAGAGACAGAGTGTTATAGTGTTAACTAGTTCTGCTGCTAGAGACAGAGACAGAGTGTTATAGTGTTAACTAGTTCTGCTGCTAGAGACAGAGACAGAGTGTTATAGTGTTAACTAGTTCTGCTGCTAGAGACAGAGACAGAGTGTTATAGTGTTAACTAGTTCTGCTGCTAGAGACAGAGTGTTATAGTGTTAACTAGTTCTGCTGCTAGAGACAGAGACAGAGTGTTATAGTGTTAACTAGTTCTACTGCTAGAGACAGAGACAGAGTGTTATAGTGTTAACTAGTTCTACTGCTAGAGACAGAGACAGAGTGTTACAGTGTTAACTAGTTCTGCTGCTAGAGACAGAGTGTTATAGTGTTAACTAGTTCTGCTGCTAGAGACAGAGACAGAGTGTTATAGTGTTAACTAGTTCTGCTGCTAGAGACAGAGACAGAGTGTTACAGTGTTAACTAGTTCTGCTGCTAGAGACAGAGTGTTATAGTGTTAACTAGTTCTGCTGCTAGAGACAGAGACAGAGTGTTATAGTGTTAACTAGTTCTACTGCTAGAGACAGAGTGTTACAGTGTTAACTAGTTCTGCTGCTAGAGACAGAGACAGTGTGTTATAGTATTAACTAGTTCTGCTGCTAGAGACAGAGTGTTACAGTGTTAACTAGTTCTGCTGCTAGAGACAGAGACAGAGTGTTATAGTGTTAACTAGTTCTGCTGCTAGAGACAGAGACAGAGTGTTACAGTGTTAACTAGTTATGCTGCTAGAGACAGAGACAGTGTGTTATATTGTTAACTAGTTCTGCTGCTAGAGACAGAGAAAGAGTGTTATAGTGTTAACTAGTTCTACTGCTAGAGACAGAGTGTTACAGTGTTAACTAGTTCTGCTGCTAGAGACAGAGACAGAGTGTTATAGTGTTAACTAGTTCTGCTGCTAGAGACAGAGACAGAGTGTTATAGTGTTAACTAGTTCTGCTGCTAGAGACAGAGTGTTATAGTGTTAACTAGTTCTGCTGCTAGAGACAGAGACAGAGTGTTATAGTGTTAACTAGTTCTACTGCTAGAGACAGAGACAGAGTGTTATAGTGTTAACTAGTTCTACTGCTAGAGACAGAGACAGAGTGTTACAGTGTTAACTAGTTCTGCTGCTAGAGACAGAGTGTTATAGTGTTAACTAGTTCTGCTGCTAGAGACAGAGACAGAGTGTTATAGTGTTAACTAGTTCTACTGCTAGAGACAGAGACAGAGTGTTACAGTGTTAACTAGTTCTGCTGCTAGAGACAGAGACAGAGTGTTACAGTGTTAACTAGTTCTGCTGCTAGAGACAGTGTGTTACAGTGTTAACTAGTTCTACTGCTAGAGACAGAGTGTTATAGTGTTAACTAGTTCTGCTGCTAGAGACAGTGTGTTATAGTGTTAACTAGTTATACTGCTAGAGACAGAGACAGAGTGTTATAGTGTTAACTAGTTCTACTGCTAGAGACAGAGACAGAGTGTTACAGTGTTAACTAGTTCTGCTGCTAGAGACAGAGACAGAGTGTTACAGTGTTAACTAGTTCTACTGCTAGAGACAGAGACAGTGTGTTATAGTGTTAACTAGTTCTACTGCTAGAGACAGAGACAGAGTGTTATAGTGTTAACTAGTTCTGCTGCTAGAGACAGAGACAGAGTGTTACAGTGTTAACTAGTTCTACTGCTAGAGACAGAGACAGAGTGTTATAGTATTAACTAGTTCTACTGCTAGAGACAGAGACAGAGTGTTACATTGTTAACTAGTTCTGCTGCTAGAGACAGAGTGTTATAGTGTTAACTAGTTCTACTGCTAGAGACAGAGACAGAGTGTTACAGTGTTAACTAGTTCTGCTGCTAGAGACAGAGTGTTATAGTGTTAACTAGTTCTGCTGCTAGAGACAGTGTGTTATAGTGTTAACTAGTTATACTGCTAGAGACAGAGACAGAGTGTTACAGTGTTAACTAGTTCTGCTGCTAGAGACAGAGTGTTATAGTGTTAACTAGTTCTGCTGCTAGAGACAGTGTGTTATAGTGTTAACTAGTTCTACTGCTAGAGACAGAGACAGAGTGTTACAGTGTTAACTAGTTCTGCTGCTAGAGACAGAGTGTTGTAGTGTTAACTAGTTCTGCTGCTAGAGACAGAGACAGAGTGTTATAGTGTTAACTAGTTGTGCTGCTAGAGACAGAGACAGAGTGTTATAGTGTTAACTAGTTCTGCTGCTAGAGACAGTGTGTTATAGTGTTAACTAGTTATACTGCTAGAGACAGAGACAGAGTGTTATAGTGTTAACTAGTTCTACTGCTAGAGACAGAGACAGAGTGTTACAGTGTTAACTAGTTCTGCTGCTAGAGACAGAGACAGAGTGTTACAGTGTTAACTAGTTCTGCTGCTAGAGACAGTGTGTTACAGTGTTAACTAGTTCTGCTGCTAGAGACAGAGACAGAGTGTTATAGTGTTAACTAGTTCTGCTGCTAGAGACAGAGACAGAGTGTTACAGTGTTAACTAGTTCTGCTGCTAGAGACAGAGTGTTACAGTGTTAACTAGTTCTGCTGCTAGAGACAGAGACAGAGTGTTACAGTGTTAACTAGTTCTGCTGCTAGAGACAGTGTGTTACAGTGTTAACTAGTTCTACTGCTAGAGACAGAGACAGAGTGTTATAGTGTTAACTAGTTCTGCTGCTAGAGACAGGGACAGAGTGTTATAGTGTTAACTAGTTCTGCTGCTAGAGACAGAGTGTTATAGTGTTAACTAGTTCTACTGCTAGAGACAGTGTGTTATAGTGTTAACTAGTTCTACTGCTAGAGACAGAGACAGAGTGTTATAGTGTTAACTAGTTCTACTGCTAGAGACAGAGTGTTATAGTGTTAACTAGTTCTACTGCTAGAGACAGAGACAGAGTGTTATAGTGTTAACTAGTTCTGCTGGTAGAGACAGAGACAGAGTGTTACAGTGTTAACTAGTTCTGCTGCTAGAGACAGTGTGTTACAGTGTTAACTAGTTCTACTGCTAGAGACAGAGACAGAGTGTTATAGTGTTAACTAGTTCTGCTGCTAGAGACAGGGACAGAGTGTTATAGTGTTAACTAGTTCTGCTGCTAGAGACAGAGACAGAGTGTTATAGTGTTAACTAGTTCTGCTGCTAGAGACAGAGACAGAGTGTTATAGTGTTAACTAGTTATACTGCTAGAGACAGAGTGTTATAGTGTTAACTAGTTCTGCTGCTAGAGACAGAGACAGAGTGTTATAGTGTTAACTAGTTCTACTGCTAGAGACAGAGACAGAGTGTTATAGTGTTAACTAGTTCTACTGCTAGAGACAGAGACAGAGTGTTATAGTGTTAACTAGTTCTACTGCTAGAGACAGAGACAGAGTGTTATAGTGTTAACTAGTTCTACTGCTAGAGACAGAGACAGAGTGTTATAGTGTTAACTAGTTCTACTGCTAGAGACAGAGACAGAGTGTTACAGTGTTAACTAGTTCTACTGCTAGAGACAGAGACAGAGTGTTATAGTGTTAACTAGTTCTGCTGCTAGAGACAGAGACAGAGTGTTATAGTGTTAACTAGTTCTGCTGCTAGAGACAGAGACAGAGTGTTATAGTGTTAACTAGTTCTACTGCTAGAGACAGAGACAGAGTGTTACAGTGTTAACTAGTTCTGCTGCTAGAGACAGAGACAGTGTTATAGTGTTAACTAGTTCTGCTGCTAGAGACAGAGACACTGTGTTATAGTGTTAACTAGTTCTGCTGCTAGAGACAGAGACAGAGTGTTATAGTGTTAACTAGTTCTGCTGCTAGAGACAGAGACAGAGTGTTATAGTGTTAACTAGTTCTGCTGCTAGAGACAGAGACAGAGTGTTATAGTGTTAACTAGTTCTGCTGCTAGAGACAGAGTGTTATAGTGTTAACTAGTTCTGCTGCTAGAGACAGAGACAGAGTGTTATAGTGTTAACTAGTTCTGCTGCTAGAGACAGAGACAGAGTGTTACAGTGTTAACTAGTTCTGCTGCTAGAGACAGAGACAGAGTGTTACAGTGTTAACTAGTTCTACTGCTAGAGACAGAGTGTTATAGTGTTAACTAGTTATACTGCTAGAGACAGAGACAGAGTGTTATAGTGTTAACTAGTTCTACTGCTAGAGACAGAGACAGAGTGTTATAGTGTTAACTAGTTCTACTGCTAGAGACAGAGACAGAGTGTTATAGTGTTAACTAGTTCTACTGCTAGAGACAGAGACAGAGTGTTATAGTGTTAACTAGTTCTGCTGCTAGAGACAGAGACAGAGTGTTATAGTGTTAACTAGTTCTACTGCTAGAGACAGAGTGTTATAGTGTTAACTAGTTCTGCTGCTAGAGACAGAGACAGTGTGTTGTAGTGTTAACTAGTTCTACTGCTAGAGACATAGTGTTATAGTGTTAACTAGTTCTGCTGCTAGAGACAGAGACAGTGTGTTATAGTGTTAACTAGTTCTACTGCTAGAGACAGAGACAGAGACAGTGTGTTATAGTGTTAACTAGTTCTACTGCTAGAGACAGAGTGTTATAGTGTTAACTAGTTCTGCTGCTAGAGACAGAGACAGAGTGTTATAGTGTTAACTAGTTCTACTGCTAGAGACAGAGTTTTATAGTGTTAACTAGTTCTGCTGCTAGAGACAGAGACAGAGTGTTACAGTGTTAACTAGTTCTACTGCTAGAGACAGAGACAGAGTGTTACAGTGTTAACTAGTTCTACTGCTAGAGACAGAGACAGAGTGTTGTAGTGTTAACTAGTTCTACTGCTAGAGACAGAGTGTTACAGTGTTAACTAGTTCTACTGCTAGAGACAGAGACAGAGTGTTATAGTGTTAACTAGTTCTACTGCTAGAGACAGAGACAGAGTGTTACAGTGTTAACTAGTTCTACTGCTAGAGACAGAGACAGAGTGTTACAGTGTTAACTAGTTCTACTGCTAGAGACAGTGTGTTGTAGCATTAACAAGCTCTGCTGCTGCTGGTTCTGGTGTTTCTTTCAGTGTGCTATCCCAATATGTGTTTGTCTGCGAGTGATGTTGCACTTTCAGTGTGTGTGTGTGTGTGTGTGTGTGTGTGTGTGAGATAGAGAGAGAGAGAGAGAGAGAGACAGAGAGAGAGAGAGAGAGAGAGAGAGAGAGAGAGAGAGAGAGAGAAAGAGGGAGAGGGGGTATTGGTGGATTGTGAAAGTCAGTTGGTATATAGAGTTGACTGGTACAGGGTCTTGGAGCTTGTCATTAAAAACCCATTGAGGCTTTTTAGCAGTTTGACATGCACTGTAGACAAACTGAGTATGCAGAATAACTTGACACACACACGCGCACGCGCGCACACACACACACACACACACACACACACACACACACACACACACAAGCACGCAAATGGCTTTCATACACATCCTGTGACTTTCATACACATACTGACTTTCACACTGTGTACAACACTGCACATGAGTAGGCTTAGACTGTGCAATTACAGCGCCAGCCTATCCAGGCTTCAGAGGGGGACATAGTTCCAAACCAAGCCTTAAAAATAATGACCCAGAGGAGCTGAAACAGCAACCTGATTGGCTCCTAGGTTGAAGAAACCACTTGAATGGGAAGGAACTGAAACTGTGAGCGGCAGGTCGCCCCCTCATTACCCCCCAAAATGGTGGAAATAACTGTTAATAATAATGAATGGTTCTGGAAAGGAATTTAGCTATTGTTCCGGATCCATTGTGTTCCATTGTTACCAGGACCTTCTTCAGTGTGAGTAGAGGAAGACATGTTACCAGGATCTTATTCAGTGTGAGTAGAGGAAGACATGTTACCAGGACCTTCTTCAGTGTGAGTAGAGGAAGACATGTTACCAGGACCTTCTTCAGTGTGAGTAGAGGAAGACATGTTACCAGGACCTTCTTCAGTGTGAGTAGAGGAAGACATGTTACCAGGACCTTTTTCAGTGTGAGTAGAGGAAGACATGTTACCAGGATCTTCTTCAGTGTGAGTAGAGGAAGACATGTTACCAGGACCTTCTTCAGTGTGAGTAGAGGAAGACATGTTACCAGGACCTTCTTCAGTGTGAGTAGAGGAAGACATGTTACCAGGACCTTCTTCAGTGTGAGTAGAGGAAGACATGTTACCAGGACCTTCTTCAGTGTGAGTAGAGGAAGACGTGTTACCAGGACCTTCTTCAGTGTGAGTAGAGGAAGACATGTTACCAGGACCTTTTTCAGTGTGAGTAGAGGAAGACATGTTACCAGGATCTTCTTCAGTGTGAGTAGAGGAAGACATGTTACCAGGACCTTCTTCAGTGTGAGTAGAGGAAGACATGTTACCAGGACCTTCTTCAGTGTGAGTAGAGGAAGACATGTTACCAGGACCTTCTTCAGTGTGAGTAGAGGAAGACATGTTACCAGGACCTTCTTCAGTGTGAGTAGAGGAAGACATGTTACCAGGACCTTCTTCAGTGTGAGTAGAGGAAGACATGTTACCAGGACCTTCTTCAGTGTGAGTAGAGGAAGACATGTTACCAGGACCTTCTTCAGTGTGAGTAGAGGAAGACATGTTACCAGGACCTTCTTCAGTGTGAGTAGAGGAAGACATGTTACCAGGACCTTCTTCAGTGTGAGTAGAGGAAGACGTGTTACCAGGACCTTCTTCAGTGTGAGTAGAGGAAGACGTGTTACCAGGACCATCTTCAGTGTGAGTAGAGGAAGACATGTTACCAGGACCTTCTTCAGTGTGAATAGAGGAAGACATGTCTCCAGGAAGTGGAGTGAGAATGAACGATATAAGAGACATGGAGGGAGAATTGGAAGAGGAGGGATAGGGGAGATGGAGATGGAGAGGAGAGCATATGAAAAAGAGATTGGTGGGAGATACAGCACATTACCAAAAGTATGTGGACATCTGCTCCTTGAACATTGGGTTGGTCCTGCCTTTGCTGCTATAACAGCCTCCACTCTTCTGGGAAGCCTCTCCACTAGATGTTGGAACATTTCTGCAAGGACTTGCTTGTATTCAGCCACAAGAGCATTAGTGAGATTGGGCACAGATGTTGGGCGATTAGGCCTGGCTCACAGTCGACGTTCCAATTCATCCCAAAGGTGTCCGATAGGGTTGAGGTCAGTGCTCTGTGCAGTCCAGTCAAGTTCTTCCACACCAATCTCGACAAACCATTTCTGTATGGACCTCACTTTGTGCACTGAGGCATTGTCATGCTGAAACAGGAAAGGGCCTTCCCCAAACTGTTGCCACAAAGTTGGAAGCACAGAATAATCTAGAATGTCATTGTATGCTGTAGCGTTAAGATTTCCCTTCACTGGAACTAAGGGTCCTAAAAGGTCCGAACCATGAAAAACAGACCCAGACCATTATTTCTCCTCCACCAAACTTTACAGTTGGCACTAGGAGAAAAAAGAGGGAAGGAGGAGAGGAAGAGAGAGAAAGTCTCTCCATGGTGAGAACCCAGCACGAGGGTGGTGTGGGGATGAGAAGAAAGGGGGAGGAGAGGGGGAGGCAAGTGAGAGAGATTACATTCCTGGCCTTAGTTTGGTGGTTTAGAGTGTGGGGCCGTTTCCGGTCTGTATTTCTGAACATCAACTGATAACCACTTCAAAGTGGAAGAGCGGGAGAGAGAGAGTGAGAGATAGAAATAAACAGTGGGAGAGGATAGAGGGAGAGAGAGGGGGAGGGAAAGAGAGAGAGATAGATAGAGAAAGAGCGAGAGAGAGATAGAGGGAGAGAGAAAGAGGGAGAGAGAAAGAGGGAGAGAGAGAAACAGAGAGACGAAGAGAGAGATAGAGGAAGAGAGAAAGAGGGAGAGAGAAAGATGGAGAGAGAGAAACAGAGAGACGAAGAGAGAGATAGAGGGGGAGAGAAAGATGGAGAGAGAAAGATAAGGGAGAGAAAGAGAACAGCGTAGGGAGGGTGTGAGGGAGAGAGAACTGTGTTGGGAGGGTGGGTGGGAGAGAGAGAGAATGTCGTAGAGAGGTTGAGAGAAGAAGAGAAAGAAGAGAGAGGGATGAGCGATGTGGGATTGAGAGAAAGAAAGAGATGAAGGTCATTGTTGGGAGTGGACCACAGTGATGGAAGAGGGGATTGTGGGATTGTGGTGCCATTACTGAAATTACACAGTTGGCTTCAACACACACACAAACACCCTGAACACATGGCACATCATTATGACCACCATTAGCACTACAGCAACTAGTTAACAGCAAACATGAACAGGAGTGTCACGGTCAAACACTTCCCCCTCCCTCAGGTCTCCTCTCTTAGTTCCCCCTGCACCACAGAACCCCTCACACCTCCTTATGAGTGGACAGAAATAACCATTACACTCGGCCCTGTCCAGACACATCTCCAGTCCCACACAGAGTGTCTGACAACACAAACAGGATGTTGGTGTGTGTGCATGCGTGCTGCAGTAAAGACATGCTGTAGTCCTGTAAGGGTGTGTGAATAAACAAAAGACAACTAGTGAGTGACAACTTTGACAGGCAATGTAGTGTTGTTTACTGGGAATCACTACTTCGAGCTTTACCGTGTGTGTATGTGTGTGTGTGTGTGTGTGTGTGTGTGTGTGTGTGTGTGTGTGTGTGTGTGTGTGTGTGTGTGTGTGTGTGTGTGTGTGTGTGTGTGTGTGTGTGTGTGTGTGTGTGTGTGTGTGGTTTGCCCTCCAGGTCAGTCTCAGTCTCAGAACTGAGAGTCACTTAATACTTTGTCAAATCCTGTCTCAGCTGTGAAGACGTTAACTATTTAACACTGGCTAAGGCATATGACACACACACACGCACACGCACACACACACACACACACACACACACACACACACACACACACACACACACACACACACACACACACACACACACACACACACACACACACACACACAGGGTTGGGTAGGTTACTTTCTAAATATAATCTGTTAAAGTGTGACTGTCCTTGTCTATCAGTGTTTTGTTGCTTGTCATGATTTGTGTTTTGTGTGGACCCCAGGAAGAGTCACTGCTGCTTCGGCAAAAGCAGCAAACAAATAGCCACTGGGCATACCATGTTATTTCAATGTGGCGAATTGGGTCATATTTGGTACATACTTTGATCAGTGAGATTCCAACCTATTTTCACCCACTAAAAAGAAAACTACCAAAAGTTTATTGAATTCCCAATGTGTTATCACTATTATCTCAGCCATCTAAAAACACAACCAACTTCCAATGGAAAATGAATGTGTCACGAATACCACCGAAGGTGGCTCCCCTTCCTGTTCGGGTGGCGCTCGGCGGTCGTCGTCGCCGGTCTACTAGCTGCCACTGATCCCTTTTTCCTTTTTGTTTGTTTTGGTCTAATTGTTTTCACCTGTTCCTTGTTGGGGTTTTGGGATGGGTGTTATTTTAGTTTGTTTTGCCCGCTGGTGTTTGTGCGGGCTTGTTGTGTTTGTTACGTATCGTTGGTTTTGGGTGTTCTCTGTCTGGGTTGGTGTAACTAGGTTTTGGGTGTTCTCTGTCCGGGTTTGTGTAACTAGGTTTTGGGTGTTCTCTGTCTGGGTTGGTGTAACTAGGTTTTGGGTTTTCGCTGTCTGGGTTTGTGTAACTAGGTTTTGGGTTTTCGCTGTCCGGGTTTGTGTAACTAGGTTTTGGGTTTTCGCTGTCTGGGTTGGTGTAACTAGGTTTTAGGTGTTCTCTGTCAGGGTTGGTGTAACTAGGTTTTGGGTGTTCTCTGTCCTGGTTGGTGTAACTAGGTTTTGGGTTTTCGCTGTCCTGGTTTGTGTAACTAGGTTTTGGGTGTTTTCTGTCTGGGTTGGTGTAACTAGGTTTTAGGTGTTCTCTGTCTGGGTTGGTGTAACTAGGTTTTAGGTGTTCTCTGTCTGGGATTGTGTAACTAGGTTTTAGGTGTTCTCTGTCTGGGTTGGTGTAACTAGGTTTTGGGTGTTCTCTGTCTGGGTTGGTGTAACTAGGTTTTGGGTGTTCTCTGTCTGGGTTGGTGTAACTAGGTTTTAGGTGTTCTCTGTCTGGGTTGGTGTAACTAGGTTTTAGGTGTTCTCTGTCTGGGATTGTGTAACTAGGTTTTAGGTGTTCTCTGTCTGGGATTGTGTAATTAGGTTTTGGGTGTTCTCTGTCTGGGTTGGTGTAACTAGGTTTTGGGTGTTCTCTGTCAGGGTTGGTGTAACTAGGTTTTGGGTGTTCTCTGTCAGGGTTGCTGTAACTAGGTTTTAGGTGTTCTCTGTCTGGGTTTGTGTAACTAGGTTTTGGGTGTTCTCTGTCAGGGTTGGTGTAACTAGGTTTTGGGTTTGTTTTGCACCTGTGTTTTAGGGCTTCACCCATGTTTGGACCTGTTACTTTGTTAAGGACATTAACGCTTGTTTTTCCCATTTATTTTGCTCTCTGTGTTTGACTCCTCACCCATCACTCACCCACCGTTACAGAATGTCTGATATTTGGTTTTGCAGTCTCCTAAATGAGTTATCACTATTATCCCAACCATCTAAAAACACACCCAAGTTCAGATGGGAATACAATGTAAGGTATTGTGTTCATTTCTACAACTTAATAATGTGTTATCACTGTCACTATCACAGGCTATTGACTATATTACAAAAAAGTAATATTGAGTTGTTGAAAACGCAACCAAATATCAATATTTGAAGGAGATGTACTTCAGAAAGTATTCATGCCCCTTGAGTTATTCCACATTTTGTTGTGTTACAGCCTGAATTCAAAATGGATTAAATATATCATTTTCTCACCATTTACACACAATTCCCCACAATGACAAAGTGAAAACATGTTTTTAGATAATTATGAAAATGTAATGAAAATTAAATAGAGAAATAACACATTTTCATAAGTATTCACACCCCTGACTCAATCATTTGTAGAAGCACCTTTGGCAGTGATTAGAGCTGTGAGTCTTTCTGGGTAAGTCTCTAAGAGCATTCCACACCTGGATTGTGCAATATTTGCCCATTATTCTTTTCAGATTTATTCAAAATCTATCAAATTGGTTATTGATCATTGCTAGACCACAATTTTCAGGTTCTGCCATAGATTTTCAAGTAGATTTAAGTCAAAACTGTAACTCGGTCACTCACTCGGTCACTCAGGAACATTCACTGTCTTCTTGGCAAGCAGATCCTGTGTAGATTTGGCCTTGTGTTTAAGGTTACTGTCCTGCTAAAAGGTGAATCACTCTCCTAGTGTCTGGTGGAAAGTAGACTGAACCAGGTTTTCATCTTGAATTTTGCCTGTGCTTAGTTCCATTCCGTTTATTTTACAATTACAAGCATACCCATAACATGATGCAGCCACAACTATGATTGAAAATATGGAGAGTGGTACTCAGTCATGTGTTGTATTAGATTTGCCCCAAACATAGCACTCAGGACAAACAATGAATTGATGATATATGATTGATAAAGTATGGTTACATTTAATTTGCTCTGTTGAATCTACCCTTTGAATGACTTTTAAAGCAACAGTGAATCTACAATGTGGAGATTTCTCAACAATCCTTCTCACGGTAGCACATTGGTAATGGATGGATGGGAGACCAAAGCTAGAATTGGTTAAAATCCTGGATGGGAGACCAAAGCTAGGCTTGGTTAAATTCCTGGATGGGAGACCAAAGCTAGGCTTGGTTAAATTCCTGGATGGGAGACCAAAGCTAGGCTTGGTTAAAATCCTGGATGGGAGACCAAAGCTAGGCTTGGTTAAAATCCTGGATGGGAGACCAAAGCTAAGCTTGGTTAAAATCCTGGATGGGAGACCAAAGCTAAGCTTGGTTAAATCCTGGATGGGAGACCAAAGCTAAGCTTGGTTAAAATCCTGGATGGGAGACCAAAGCTAGGCTTGGTTAAAATCCTGGATGGGAGACCAAAGCTAGGCTTGGATAAAATCCTGGATGGGAGACCAAAGCTAGGCTTGGTTAAAATCCTGGATGGGAGACCAAAGCTAGGCTTGGTTAAAATCCTGGATGGGAGACCAAAGCTAGGCTTGGTTAAAATCCTGGATGGGAGACCAAAGCTAAGCTTGGTTAAAATCCTGGATGGGAGACCAAAGCTAAGCTTGGTTAAAATCCTGGATGGGAGACCAAAGCTAAGCTTGGTTAAATCCTGGATGGGAGACCAAAGCTAAGCTTGGTTAAAATCCTGGATGGGAGACCAAAGCTAGGCTTGGTTAAAATCCTGGATGGGAGACCAAAGCTAGGCTTGGTTAAAATCCTGGATGGGAGACCAAAGCTAGGCTTGGTTAAAATCCTGGATGGGAGACCAAAGCTAGGCTTGGTTAAAATCCTGGATGGGAGACCAAAGCTAGGCTTGGTTAAAATCCTGTATGGGAGACCAAAGCTAGGCTTGGTTAAAATCCTGGATGGGAGACCAAAGCTAGGCTTGGTTAAAATCCTGGATGGGAGACCAAAGCTAGGCTTGGTTAAAATCCTGGATGGGAGACCAAAGCTAGGCTTGGTTAAAATCCTGGATGGGAGACCAAAGCTAGGCTTGGTTAAAATCCTGGATGGGAGACCAAAGCTAGGCTTGGTTAAAATCCTGGATGGGAGACCAAAGCTAGGCTTGGTTAAATCCTGGATGGGAGACCAAAGCTAGGCTTGGTTAAATCCTGGATGGGAGACCAAAGCTAGGCTTGGTTAAAATCCTGGATGGGAGACCAAAGCTAAGCTTGGTTAAAATCCTGGATGGGAGACCAAAGCTAAGCTTGGTTAAAATCCTGGATGGGAGACCAAAGCTAAGCTTGGTTAAAATCCTGGATGGGAGACCAAAGCTAAGCTTGGTTAAAATCCTGGATGGGAGACCAAAGCTAAGCTTGGTTAAAATCCTGGATGGGAGACCAAAGCTAAGCTTGGTTAAAATCCTGGATGGGAGACCAAAGCTAAGCTTGGTTAAAATCCTGGATGGGAGACCAAAGCTAAGCTTGGTTAAAATCCTGGATGGGAGACCAAAGCTAAGCTTGGTTAAAATCCTGGATGGGAGACCAAAGCTAGGCTTGGTTAAAATCCTGGATGGGAGACCAAAGCTAGGCTTGGTTAAAATCCTGGATGGGAGACCAAAGCTAAGCTTGGTTAAAATCCTGGATGGGAGACCAAAGCTAGGCTTGGTTAAAATCCTGGATGGGAGACCAAAGCTAAGCTTGGTTAAAATCCTGGATGGGAGACCAAAGCTAGGCTTGGTTAAAATCCTGGATGGGAGACCAAAGCTAAGCTTGGTTAAAATCCTGGATGGGAGACCAAAGCTAGGCTTGGTTAAAATCCTGGATGGGAGACCAAAGCTAAACTTGGTTAAAATCCTGGATGGGAGACCAAAGCTAGGCTTGGTTAAAATCCTGGATGGGAGACCAAAGCTAGGCTTGGTTAAAATCCTGGATGGGAGACCAAAGCTAGGCTTGGTTAAAATCCTGGATGGGAGACCAAAGCTAGGCTTGGTTAAAATCCTGGATGGGAGACCAAAGCTAGGCTTGGTTAAAATCCTGGATGGGAGACCAAAGCTAGGCTTGGTTAAAATCCTGGATGGGAGACCAAAGCTAGGCTTGGTTAAAATCCTGGATGGGAGACCAAAGCTAAGCTTGGTTAAATCCTGGATGGGAGACCAAAGCTAAGCTTGGTTAAAATCCTGGAAATTTTACCCTCAAAACAACAGCAGATAACTTTTTTCAAATCCAATGTATTTTTCCACGTAGATTCCATGTCACAATATGTTGACAAATTACATTGAAACAACGCTGATTTAACCAGTGTGTGCCCAACCTGTCCAAAATTTTAACTTTTGGATTGCCCAAACACAGTAATGTAATTGGTTTACTTTCCATTACTTTTGGAGTACTTTCCATTTAAGAAGAATTAGAAGAAGATAAAAAGGATAAATAAAACACATTTGCTGTGTCATCATAGTGGTCTCTGATTGGTGGTCCTAATTTGGTGTGTCATCATAGTGGTCTCTGATTGGTGGTCATCATTTGGTGTGTCATCATAGTGGTCTCTGATTGGAGGTCATCATTTGCTGTGTCACCATAGTGGTCTCTGACTGGTGGTCATCATTTGGTGTGTCTTCATAGTGGTCTCTGATTGGAGGTCATCATTTGGTGTGTCTTCATAGTGGTCTCTGATTGGTGGTCATCATTTGGTGTGTCTTCATAGTGGTCTCTGATTGGTGGTCATCATTTGGTGTGTCTTCATAGTGGTCTCTGACTTGTGGTCAGACTTACTCGGGTGGAACAAACTTAAACTTGCGCCTTTTTGCAATGCTGAATCGAATGTCATTGAGGAAACAGAAACATCCTTTCTGAATTTAAAAGTAATCCAAGAAGTAATCATCTAGTTATTCAAATGTATCTGTAAGCACATCACAATATTTTAGCTGGCAACGTTACTGATTACAGTTACAGTTTTTTTGTAATCAGATTACATATAATCAGTTACTCCCCAAACCTACACAAACACCTCCTTCTCTCCTCCTCTCTCTTTCTTACCTAACATGCCCAGCCCTAGGCTCCTCTCCTCTCTCAGCATGTAGTAGTAACTCTA
Organism: Oncorhynchus mykiss; assembly: GCF_057628025.1. Classification (NCBI taxonomy): domain Eukaryota; kingdom Metazoa; phylum Chordata; class Actinopteri; order Salmoniformes; family Salmonidae; genus Oncorhynchus; species Oncorhynchus mykiss. Next base: position 29,322,407 of record NC_143035.1, on the reverse strand, counting down.
GAGAGGAGAGTTTATCAGAGGCACTAGAGTCAGTGTGAGCTCTAATGAACAACTTTATATTCTCTCTCTCACTCTCTCTCTAAAATCCATCTCCACACAAACCAGACACCCTAGGGCTAGTAGTCAGGGCCTGGACAAGCTCTCTCTCTTTCAATTCAATTACATTCAAAGGGGCTTTATTGGCATGGGAAGCCTATGTTTACATTGCCCATGCACGTTCTCTATCTCTCTCTGTCTCTCCTACTCTTGTACAGATGTGGTACTAGTGATCCAGTCACACATCAGGTGTTTGTGTGTCTATGTCTCCCTCTCTGTCTCTCTCTCTGTCTCTCTCTCTGTCTCTCTCTCTGTCTCCCTCTGTCTCTCTCTCTGTCTCTCTCTCTGTCTCTCTCTTTGTCTCCCTCCCTGTCTCTCTCTCTGTCTCTCTCTTTGTCTCCCTCCCTGTCTTGCCCTCTCGGTCTCTCTCTGTGTTTCTCCCTCTTTATCTCCCTCTCTGTTTCTCTCTCACTTCCCCTTCCCCTCTCTCTCCACCCATCCTTCCTGTCATCCTCTATGTGGCCTTCTGCAGCTTGTTTAATTACTGTCTGGTAGAGGAGAGGCGAAGGCCTAGCTGGTCTGGTCTGTTCTGCTGTTAGAACCACACGTTGATAGATGTGACATTTACAATCTCTCTCATTAATCAGAGAGCTGCCAGAACAGTCAACAGGGTTAGCTGCACAGTAAACATACATTAACTATGCACGCATGCACACCCACACACACACACACACACACACGCACACAGGTTCTGCAACACTAAACACATATTGTCATATAATATCTACACCACAGAACACTGTCTTTCTGAGGAAAGACATTTCCTCTGTCTGTCCATCTGTGTGTCTGTGTGTCTGTATGTCTGTCTGTCTGTGCGTGTGTGCGTGTGTGTGTGCGTGCGTGTGTGCGTGTGTGTGTAGCCACCTGAGGGAGAGTAGAACACTGTGGTATGGGCATGTAGAGGCTGAGCACAGCTGGATGGGGGGGGGGGGGGGGGGGGCTTTGACAACTGTGCCCATGTGGGAACCGTGAATTGAATATGGGTTACTGGAAGACTGGCAGGAACCTCCACACTAATATAGACTACTATGGAGAAGTTCATATCCCCGAGCTGACAAGGTACAAATCTAGGCCGTCATTGAAAATAAGAATTTGTTCTTAACTGACTTGCCTAGTTAAATAAAGGTATAATACATTTTAAAAAGACCTGGACTGGCAGGAACCTCCACACTAATATAGACTACTATGGAGAACTATAAAGAACAGCAAGAAAGAGGAAGGAGGAGAGGAAATGAAAAGAGTGAGAGGAAGAGGAGCTGGAGGAGAAGGGTAGAGGGGTAGGAGGAAGGGAGAGGAGCTAAAGGAGGAAGGGAGAGGAGAAAGGGGAGAGGAGCTGGAGGAGAAGGGTAGAGAGGTAGGAGGAAGGGAGAGGAGCTGGAGGAGAAGGGTAGAGAGGTAGGAGGAAGGGAGAGGAGCTGGAGGAGAAGGGTAGAGAGGTAGGAGGAAGGGAGAGGAGCTGGAGGAGAACGGTAGAGAGGTAGGAGGAAAGGAGAGGAGCTGGAGGAGCTGGAGGAGAAGGGTAGAGAGGTAGGAGGAAGGGAGAGGAGCTGGAGGAGAAGGGTAGAGAGGTAGGAGGAAGGGAGAGGAGCTGGAGGAGCTGGAGGAGAAGGGTAGAGAGGTAGGAGGATGGGAGAGGAAAGAGAGGAAGGGAGAGGAGCTAAAGGAGAAGGGTAGAGACGTAGGAGGAAGGGAGAGGAGCTGGAGGAGCTGGAGGAGAAGGGTAGAGAGGTAGGAGGAAGGGAGAGGAGCTAAAGGAGAAGGGTAGAGAGGTAGGAGGAAGGGAGAGGAGCTGGATGAGAAGGGTAGAGAGGTAGGAGGAAGGGAGAGGAGCTGGAGGAGAAGGGTAGAGAGGTAGGAGGAAGGGAGAGGAGCTGGAGGAGCTGGAGGAGAAGGGTAGAGAGGTAGGAGGAAGGGAGAGGAAAGAGAGGAAGGGAGAGGAGCTAAAGGAGAAGGGTAGAGAGGTAGGAGGAAGGGAGAGGAGCTGGAGGAGCTGGAGGAGAAGGGTAGAGAGGTAGGAGGAAGGGAGAGGAGCTGGAGGAGAAGGGTAGAGAGGTAGGAGGAAGGGAGAGGAGCTGGAGGATAAGGGTAGAGAGGTAGGAGGATGGGAGAGGAAAGAGAGGAAGGGAGAGGAGCTAAAGGAGAAGGGTAGAGAGTTAGGAGGAAGGGAGAGGAAAGAGAGGAAGAGGAGTTACAGTAGAGGAGAAGGGTAGAGAGGAAGGAGGAAAGAGAGGAAGAGAAGTGAGAGAAGATGTGGAGAACATCAGAGGACGAGAAGAGGTGTGGGAAAGAAGAGATGGAAGACAGAGTGAAGGAGTGATTCGATCCTCACCAGGCCAGTCGATGGGTTATATGACCACTGATAACCAGCACCCATTCAGCCAATGTTTAGCTGAAAGGGACTCACACCCAACAGTCTCACGCCTACCCACTGATACAAGCACAGGCAGATCAATATTGTGCAACTGGGAGAACAAGGAAAATCAGTTATAGTCATGTGAACAGTGTACTGTGGTGGAGTAGCTTTGACAGACCTAGAAAGTTCACGACAACAAGAAATAGAGAGCAGTGTGGTCTTTTCTGTTGGCGTAAAAATAACATCATTATATCTTCAGTGAGCCTGGCACCAACTACCATACCCCGGTCAAAAGTACTTAAATACCATTCTCTGAATGGCACACACACACAATCCATGTCTCAATTGTCTCAAGGCTTAAAAATCCTTATTTAATCATCTACACTGATTGAAGTGGATTTAACAAGTGACATCAATAAGGGATTATAGCTTTAACCAGGATTCACCTGGTCAGTCTATGTCAGGGAAAGTGTAAGTTGGCTTCCTATTGTACCATAATGTGGTCTCTGTGTGCATGACTGAAACGTTTAGATTTATTCTCTCCCTCTCCCTCTCCCTCTCCCTCTCCCTCTCCCTCTCCCTCTCCCTCTCCCTCTCCCTCTCCCTCTCCCTCTCCCTCTCCCTCTCCCTCTCTTCGTGGTGTGACAGTACATATGGTGCAGCAACACTGTTGGGCTCCAGAGGTCACACTACCCACGATGCATCTGTAGACGGAGAGATGTGATAGGCTGAGAGGGAGGAGGTATCGACCAGTCAAATCACCCAGTGGTCCATAGTATTGCTGTCTCCCTTCTCCCTCCCACACTGTCTTTCTCTCTCTCAACTCTCCCTCTCGTTGCTTATAAGACAAGGAAAACAAAGCTTAGTGCAGATCGATTCCATCTATCTATCCCTCTTCTCTTCTGTAGTCTCTCTCACTCCCTTCCTCCCTCCATCTCTCATTGTCTGAGCTAGGGAAACAGAGTTTAGTGCAGATCAATGGTATAGACTCAGAGCTCCCTTTCTGTCTCTTCCCAGTCTCTGTCTCTTCCCAGTCTCTGTCTCTTCCCAGTCTCTGTCTCTTCCCAGTCTCCGTCTCTTCCCAGTCTCTGTCTCTTCCCAGTCTCCGTCTCTTCCCAGTCTCTGTCTCTTCCCAGTCTCTGTCTCTTCCCAGTCTCTGTCTCTTCCCAGTCTGTCTCTTCCCTGCTGTCTCTTCCCAGTCTCCGTCTCTTCCCAGTCTCTGTCTCTTCCCAGTCTCCGTCTCTTCCCAGTCTCCGTCTCTTCCCAGTCTGTCTCTTCCCAGCTGTCTCTTCCCAGCTGTCTCTTCCCAGTCTCTGTCTCTTCCCAGTCTCTGTCTCAATCAAATTTATCAATCCATGGAGGTCTGGATTTGGAGTCACACTCAAAATCAAAGTGGAAAACCACACTACAGGCTGATCCAACTTTGATGTAATGTCCTTAAAACAAGTCAAAATGAGGCTCAGTAGTGTGTGTGGCCTCCACGTGCCTGTATGACCTCCCTACAACCCCTGGGCATGCTCCTGATGAGGTGGCGGATGGTCTCCTGAGGGATCTCCTCCCAGACCTGGACTAAAGCATCCGCCAACTCCTGGACAGTCTGTGGTGCAACGTGGCGTTGGTGGATGGAGCGAGACATGATGTCCCAGATGTGCTCAATTGGATTCAGGTCTGGGGAACGGGCGGGCCAGTCAATAGCATCAATGCCTTCCTCTTGCAGGAACTGCTGACACACTCCAGCCACATGAGGTCTAGCATTGTCTTGCATTAGGAGGAACCTAGGGCCAACCGCACCAGCATATGGTCTCACAAAGGGTCTGAGGATCTCATCTCGGTACCTAATGGCAGTCAGGCTACCTCTGGCGAGCACATGGCCCCCCAAAGAAATGCCACCCCACACCATGGCTGACCCACCGCCAAACCGGTCATGCTGGAGGATGTTACAGGCAGCAGAACGTTCTCCACAGCGTCTCCAGACTGTCACATCTGTCACATGTGCTCAGTGTGAACCTGCTTCCATCTGTGAAGAGCACAGGGCGCCAGTGGCGAATTTGCCAATATTGGTGTTCTCTGGCAAATGCCAAACGTCCTGCATGGTGTTGGGCTGTAAGCAAAACCCCCACCTGTGGACGTCAGGCCCTCATACCACCCTCATGGAGTCGTTGTGTTTCTGACCGTTTGAGCAGACACATGCACATTTGTGGCCTGCTGGAGGTCATTTTGCAGGGCTCTGGCAGTGCTCCTCCTACTCCTCCTTGCACAAAGGCGGAGGTAGCGGTCCTGCTGCTGGGTTGTTGCCCTCCTGCGGCCTCCTCCACGTCTCCTGATGTACTGGCCTGTCTCCTGGTAGCGCCTCCATGCTCTGGACACTATGCTGACAGACACAGCAAACCTTCTTGCCACAGCTCGCATTGATGTGCCATCCTGGATGAGCTGCACTACCTGAGCCACTTGTGTAGGTTGTAGACTCCGTCTCATGCTACCACTAGAGTGAAAGCACCGCCAGCATTCAAAAGTGACCAAAACATCAGCCAGGAAACATAGGAACTGAGAAGTGGTCTGTGGTTATCACCTGCAGAACCACTCCTTTATTGGGGGTGTCTTGCTAATTGCCTATCATTTCCACCTGTTGTCTATACCATTTGCACAACAGCATGTGAAATTTATTGTCAATCAGTTGTGCTTCCTAAGTGGACAGTTTGATTTCACAGAAGTGTGATTGACTTGGAGTTACATTGTGTTGTTTAAGTGTTCCCTTTATTTTTTGAGCAGTGTATATATGTACACTCAGGGTGTCGTCGGGATCTCTGCTGAAAAGTTAGTTTCTTTTGGAAAGTGTCCATCCTCTCTCTCTCTCTCTCTCTCTCTCTCTTTCTAGTCTCTCGGTCCCAGCTTTGAAGCATCTGTACTGACCTTGCCTTCTGGATGGTAGCGGGGTGAACGGGCAGTGGTTCAGGTGGTTGTTGTCCTTGATGATCTCTTTGCCTTCCTGTGACATTGGGTGTTGTAGGTGTCCTGGTGGGAAGGTAGTTTGCCCCCGGTGATGCGTTGTGCAGACCTTACAACCCTCTGGAGAGCCCTGCAGTTACGGGCGGTGCAGTTGCCGTACCAGGCGTTGATGAAGCCCAACAGGATGCTCTTAATTGTGCATCTGTGACAGTTTGTGAGGGTTTTAGGTGACAAGCCACATTTCTTCAGCCTCCTGAGGTTGAAGAGGCGCTGTTGCACCTTCTTCACCACACTGTCTGTGCGGGTAGACCATTTCAGTTTGTCCGTGATGTGTACCCCGAGGAACTTTCCACATTTTCCACTGCTGTCCCTTCGATGTGGATGGGGGGGTGCTCCCTCTGCTGTTTCCTGAAGTCCACGATCATCTCCTTTTTTTTTGTTGACATTGAGTGAGAGGTTGTTTTCCTGACAGCACACTCCGAGTGCCCTCACCTCCTCCTTGTAGGCTCTCGTCGTTGTTGGTAATCAAGCCTGCTACTATTGTGTCGTCTGCAAACTAGATGATTGAGTTGGAGGCGTGCATGGCCACGCAGTCATGGGTGAACAAGAAGTACAGGAGGGGGCTGAGCACACACTCTTGTGGGGCCCCAGTGTTGAAGATCAGCTTAGTGGAGATGTTGTTTCCTACCTTCACCACCTGGGGGCGGCCCGTCAGAAAGTCCAGGACCCAAATGCACAGGGCGGGGTTGAGACCCAGGGCCTCAAGATTAATGATGAGCTTGGAGGGTACTATAGTGTTGAATGCTGAGCTGCAGTCATTCCTTACATAGGTATTTCTCCTGTCCAGGTGGGATAGGGCAGTGTGCAGTGTGATGGTGATCACATCGTCTGTCTACCTATTAGGGCGGTACCCAAGTTGAAGTGGGTCTAGGGTGGCCGGTAAGGTGGAGGTGATATGGTCCTTGACTAGTCTCTCAAAGCACTTCATGATGACAGAAGTAAGTGCTACGGGACGATAGTCATTTAGTTCAGTTACCTTAGCCTTCTTGGGTACAGGAAAAATGGTGGACATCTTGAAGCATGTGTGGACACGGTTTTAATAGCCACAGTTGGTACAACCTCTCATATGCACTTCCATATAAACTCACTCACCGAGTCAGTGTATAAATTGCTATTATTCTCTGAGGCTCGTGGGAACATAAAGCGAGGATTCCGATTGGTCAGAGCAGAGTTGAATTGTCCTTGTCACGAGTACATCCTGTTTGAGTTTCTATTGGAGCAAAATGCTCCTCCCTATAGGAAGGGAGGAGCAAAATGGAGCCATGGTCCGATTTGCCGATGGGAGGGCGGGGGCATTGTATGCATCGCGGATGTTAGAGTAGCAGTGATCCAGAGTTTTGCCAGCGCGAGTATTACAATCAATATGCTGATAGCATTTAGGTTGTCTTGTTCTCAGATTTGCTTTGTTAAAATCCCCAGCTACAATACATGCAGCATCGGGATATATGGTTTCCAGTTTGCATAAAGTCCAGTGAAGGGCCTTCGTGGTATCGGCTTGAGGGGGATATACACTTCTGTGACAATAACCGACGAGAATTCTCTTGGGAGATAATATTATCCGTATGAGACCGTATGAGTACGTATGAGACCGTATGGGTACGTATGAGACCGTATGAGACCGTATGAGACCGTATGAGACCGTGTGAGACCGTATGAGAACGTGTGAGACCGTATGAGACCGTGTGAGACCGTATGAGAACGTGTGAGACCGTATGAGAACGTGTGAGACCGTATGAGACCGTGTGAGACTGTATGAGAACGTATGAGACCATACAAGACCTAATGGGACCTAATGAGACCGTATGAGACCGTATGAGACCGTATGAGACCGTATGAGACCGTATGAGACTGTATGAGACCATACGAGACCTAATGGGACCTAATGAGACCTAATGAAGACAATTGAGAGTGTGAATGAGTGAGAGTGGGTATGATGGTGTTTGTATGTGAGG
>NC_143035.1:29305000-29310000 GCF_057628025.1 Oncorhynchus mykiss | reverse complement strand
CATACACAGGAGGAGTCAGGTAGCTGGGTCCAGGGGCAGGCAGTAGGTCATACACAGGAGGAGTCAGGTAGCTGGGTCCAGGGGCAGGCAGAAGGTCATACACAGGAGGAGTCAGGTAGCTGGGTCCAGGGGCAGGCAGTAGGTCATACACAGGAGGAGTCAGGTAGCTGGGTCCAGGGGCAGGCAGAAGGTCATACACAGGAGGAGGCAGGTAGCTGGGTCCAGGGGCAGGCAGAAGGTCATACACAGGAGGAGGCAGGTAGCTGGGTCCAGGGGCAGGCATAAGGTCATACACAGGAGGAGTCAGGTAGCTGGGTCCAGGGGCAGGCAGAAGGTCATACACAGGGGTCAGGTAGCTGGGTCCAGGGGCAGGCAGAAGGTCATACACAGGAGGAGGCAGGTAGCTGGGTCCAGGGGCAGGCAGAAGGTCATACACAGGAGGAGGCAGGTAGCTGGGTCCAGGGGCAGGCAGAAGGTCATACACAGGAGGAGTCAGGTAGCTGGGTCCAGGGGCAGGCAGAAGGTCATACACAGGAGGAGGCAGGTAGCTGGGTCCAGGGGCAGGCAGAAGGTCATACACAGGAGGAGTCAGGTAGCTGGGTCCAGGGGCAGGCAGAAGGTCATACACAGGAGGAGTCAGGTAGATGGGTCCAGGGGCAGGCAGAAGGTCATACACAGGGGTCAGGTAGCTGGGTCCAGGGGCAGGCAGAAGGTCATACACAGGAGTCAGGTAGCTGGGTCCAGGGGCAGGCAGAAGGTCATACACAGGAGGAGTCAGGTAGCTGGGTCCAGGGGCAGGCAGAAGGTCATACACAGGAGGAGTCAGGTAGCAGGGTCCTGGGGCAGGCAGAAGGTCATACACAGGAGGAGGCAGGTAGCTGGGTCCAGGGGCAGGCAGAAGGTCATACACAGGAGGAGGCAGGTAGCTTGGTCCAGGGGAAGGCAGAAGGTCATACACAGGAGGAGTCAGGTAGCAGGGTCCAGGGGCAGGCAGAAGGTCATACACAGGAGGAGTCAGGTAGCAGGGTCCAGGGGCAGGCAGAAGGTCATACACAGGAGGAGTCAGGTAGCAGGGTCCAGGGGCAGGCAGAAGGTCATACACAGGGGGTTCAAAAAGTCAACAGTACAGGCAGGGAAAAGGCTAGCAATGTCGCCAAAGAGATCAGGCAATAGGTTGATAACAGGAAACCCAATAGGCTAAAGTACAGGCAGAGAATAGGGAAAAGGCGTCGTTAGTGAGGCAGGCAAAAACTATCATACACGGGAGGAGAAAATTACGGGAAAAACAGCGCCCAGAGTAGAAGTGTGTCACAAAACAAAACAATACCTCACAATGATGGGGTGCTAAGAACAGAACTAAATAGTGTGTGATATTGACATACAGGTAGTCAGAATTCAGGTGATTGGGATCTGGAGAGTGAGCTGTGTTCAGGGGATCTATGTGTTTGAGGGTGTGAGCTGGAGAGTGAGCTGTGTTCAGGGAATCTATGTGTTTGAGGGTGTGAGCTGGAGAGTGAGCTGTGTTCAGGGAATCTATGTGTTTGAGGGTGTGAGCTGGAGAGTGAGCTGTGTTCAGGGGATCTATGTGTTTGAGGGTGTGTGCTGGAGAGTGAGATCTGTTCAGGGAATCTATGTGTTTCAGGGTGTGAGCTGGAGAGTGAGCTGTGTTCAGGGGATCTATGTGTTTGAGGGTGTGTGCTGGAGAGTGAGCTCTGTTCAGGGAATCTATGTGTTTGAGGGTGTGTGCTGGAGAGTGAGCTCTGTTCAGGGAATCTATGTGTTTCAGGGTGTGAGCTGGAGAGTGAGCTGTGTTCAGGGGATCTATGTGTTTGAGGGTGTGAGCTGGAAGCAGACGTTTCATGTCGACTCCTATTCAATTGAACATAAGGTTAACTCTGTATTCTCTCTGCTAAACAGCACAGATCCCTGATAAAAGCCCTTATTTCTCATCAAAATATTTTGTAGAACTGCTATTGTCACGATTGTCATAAGCATACTCAGATCAAAGCGCAGCGTTGACCACGTTCGCTTTCAACCTAAGAGAGAACTCTAACTAAAAGTACACCTCCTGTACAGAGGAAGCCATGTGGGGTTTGTCTGTCTGTCTAACTGCCTGTAAGTCTGACTGACTGTTATCTGAGTGACCTGGAAACACGCACGCACACACACACACACGCACGCACGCACGCACGCACGCACGCACGCACACACACACACACACACACACACACACACACACACACACACACACACACATACACACACAGCCATGGTTCGGTTCAGCTGGAAACTGGTGTCCATGTTGGATGCAAGAGGAGCCTCCTGTGCCAAATGAGGAGCGATGCAGCAAACAGCCAACCTCACACACCACAGGAAACAGACCAGAGAGCTATCAACCTCACACACCACAGGAAACAGACCAGAGAGCTATCAACCTCACACACCACAGGAAACAGACCAGAGAGCTATCAACCTCACACACCACAGGAAACAGACCAGAGAGCTATCAACCTCACACACCACAGGAAACATACCAAAGAGCTATCAACCTCACACACCACAGTAAACAGACCAGAGAGCTATCAACCTCACACACCACATGAAACATACCAGAGAGCTATCAACCTCACACACCACAGGAAACAGACCAGAGACCTATCAACCTCACACACCACAGGAAACAGACCAGAGAGCTATCAACCTCACACACCACAGGAAACATACCAGAGAGCTATCAACCTCACACACCACAGGAAACAGACCAGAGAGCTATCAACCTCACACACCACAGGAAACATACCAGAGAGCTATCAACCTCACACACCACAGGAAACATACCAGAGAGCTATCAACCTCACACACCACAAGAAACAGACCAGAGAGCTGTCAACCTCACACACCACGGGAAACAGACCAGAGAGCTATCAACCTCACACACCACAGGAAACATACCAGAGAGCTTATCCTTAGAACTATCATTCCTCCTCTCATCCTCTCTTTATCTTCCTTCTCCCTTCACTATCCTCCTCTCATCTTCTTTCCTCCCTATCCCTCTCTCCCTCATTCTCTCCCTTCTTCGCTCAGTCTCCTCTCACCCTCTCTCCTCCCTCTCTCCCTGCCTCCCTCTCTGCCTCATTCCCTCCCTTCTTCACTCAGTCTCCTCTCATCCTCTTTCCTCCCTCTCTCCCTGCCTCACTCTCTCCCTCATTCCCTCCCTTCTTCTCTCAGTCTCCTCTCATCCTCTCTATCCCTGCCTCCCTCTCTCCCTCATTCCCTCCCTTCTTCGCTCAGTCTCCTCTCATCCTCTTTCCTCCCTCTCTCCCTGCCTCCCTTTCTCCCTCATTCCCTCCCTTCTTCTCTCAGTCTCCTCTCATCCTCTCTCCTCCCTCTCTCCCTGCCTCCCTCTCTCCCTCATTCCCTCCCTTCTTCGCTCAGTCTCCTCTCATCCTCTTTCCTCCCTCTCTCCCTGCCTCCCTTTCTCCCTCATTCCCTCCCTTCTTCTCTCAGTATCCTCTCATCCTCTCTCCTCTCTCCTCCCTCTCTCCCTTTCTCCCTCATTCCCTCCCTTCTTCTCTCAGTCTCCTCTAGCCTGCAAGCCCGGGTTGACACTTATACTCACACTCATCCTCTGTCGCTGATACACACATGCACGCGCATGCACCCATGCACGGTGGCGGTGAGAGGGCTTCACGGCAGAGCCAAGGTGCAAACACACTAGATAATTACACCGCAGCTCAGAGAGGCTGATAGGAAGAACAGGGCCAAGACGAGAATAAGCTCTGAGTAAGAGTAAGAGGGTTGAGAGGAGGGACGGAGGGAGGAATGAGATGAGGGAGAAGAGGAGAGAAAGGAGGGAGAGGGAGAAGAGGGAGAAGAGAGGAGGGAGAGGGAGAAGAGGGAGATGAGAGGATGGAGGAGAGGAGGGAGAGGAAGGAGAAGAGAAGAAGGAGGTGAAGAGAGAGTAGGGAGAGAGAGAGTTCTCTACTGAACAAAAATATAAATGCAACAAGTAAAGTGTTGGTACCATTTTTCCTGAGCTGAAATACACACAAAAAGCTTATTTCTCAAAAATGTTGTGCACAAATATGTTTACATCCCTGTTACTGAGCATTTCTCCTTTGCCGAGACAATCCATCCACCTGACAGGTATGGCATATCAACAGTGGGGGAAAAAGTACCCGAATGTCATACTTGAGTAAAAGTAAAGATACCTTAATAGAAAGTCACCCAGTAAAATATTACTTCAGTAAAAGTCTAAAAGTATTTGTTTTAAATATACTTATACTTTAAAAAGTAAATGTAATTACTAAAATATATCTAAGTATCAAAAGTAAAAGTTGAAATAATTTCAAAATCCTTATATTTAGCAAACCAGACAGCACAATTTTCTTGTTTTTTTATATTTACGGATAGCCAGGGGCACACTCCAACACTCAGACATAATTTACAAATGAAGCATTTGTGTTTAGTGAGTCCGCCAGGTCAGAGGCAGTAGGGATGACTTGGGATGTTCTCTTGATAAGTGCATGAATTTTACAATTTGTCTGTCCTGCTAGCCATTCAAAATGTAATGAATAATTTTGCGTGTCAGGGACAATGTATGGAGTAAAAAGTACATCATTTTCTTCAGGAATGTAGTGAAGTAAAAGTAAATGTTGTCAAAAATATAAATAGTAGAGTACAGATACCCCAAAAAACGACTTAAGTAGTACTTTAAAGTATTTTTACTTAAGTACTTTAAACCACTTCATATCGAAAAGCTGATTAAACAGCATGATCATTACACAGGTGCACCTTGTGCTGGGGACAATAAAAGACCACGATAAAATGAATAGTTTTGTCACACCATATCACAGGTTCGTCAAGTTTTGAGGGAGCATGCAATTGGCATTCCGACTGCAGGAATGTCCACCAGAGCTGTTGGCAGATAGTCAATTTCTCTATAAATTTCTCTACTATACACCGCCTCGCCTCCAACATCGTTTTAGAGAATTTGGCAG
>NC_143035.1:29250000-29292500 GCF_057628025.1 Oncorhynchus mykiss | reverse complement strand
ACAGACAGACACAGTGTAACAGTACAGTAGTTAGATCCTGCCAATATCTAACAGCATAGTGCCATGATGTCCATCTGCGTGTTGCTTTACATCATACCTTGTCAATAATAACTTTAAGATCAGGAGGACGAGGGGAAGAGGCAAGCCTAGGGAGAGAAGACCGCTGGATAGACAGAGATGTCTGCTTCAGATCTACCGTTTGACTAGTTCTCTTTTAATGGTGCAAATTGGACACAATTCGAAATCGAATTATCCTCTGTCTGCCAGCCACTCTCTCTTTCTCTCTCGGTCTGCCAGCCACTCTCTCTTTCTCTCTCTGTCTGCCAGCCACTCTCTCTGTCTGCCAGCCACTCTCTCTTTCTCTCTCTGTCTGCCAGCCACTCTCTCTGTCTGCCAGCCACTCTCTCTTTCTCTCTCTGTCTGCCAGCCACTCTCTCTGTCTGCCAGCCACTCTCTCTTTCTCTCTCGGTCTGCCAACCACTCTCTCTTTCTCTCTCTGTCTGCCAGCCACTCTCTCTGTCTGCCAGCCACTCTCTCTTTCTCTCTCGGTCTACCAGCCACTCTCGCTTTCTCTCTCTGTCTGCCAGCCACTCTCTCTTTCTCTCTCTGTCTGCCAGCCACTCTCTCTTTCTCTCTCGGTCTGCCAGCCACTCTCTTTCTCTATCTGTCTGCCAGCCACTCTATATTTCTCTCTCGGTCTGCCAGCCACTCTCTCTTTCTCTCTCTGTCTGCCAGCCAGTCTCTCTGTCTGCCAGCCACTCTCTCTTTCTCTCTCTGTCTGCCAGACATTCCCTCGTTCTCTCGCTGTCTGCCAGCCACTCTCTCTTTCTCTCTCGGTCTGCCAGCCACTCTATCTTTCTCTCTCGGTCTGCCAGCCACTCTCTCTTTCTCTCTCTGTCTGCCAACCACTCTCTCTTTCTCTCTCTGTCTGCCAGCCAATCTCTCTTTCTCTCTCTGTCTGCCAGCCACTCTCTCTTTCTCTCTCGGTCTGCCAGCCACTCTCTCTTTCTCTCTCGGTCTGCCAGCCACTCTCTCTTTCTCTCTCTGTCTGCCAGCCATTCTCTCTTTCTCTCTCTGTCTGCCAGCCAATCTCTCTTTTTCTCTCTGTCTGCCAGCCACTCTTTATTTCTCTCTCTGTCTGCCAGCCAATCTCTCTTTCTCTCTCTGTCTGCCAGCCACTCTCTCTTTCTCTCTCTATCTGCCAGCTACTCTCTCTTTCTCTCTCGGTCTGCCAGCCACTCTCTCTTTCTCTCTCTGTCTGCCAGCCAATCTCTCTTTTTCTCTCTGTCTGCCAGCCACTCTTTATTTCTCTCTCTGTCTGCCAGCCAATCTCTCTTTCTCTCTCTGTCTGCCAGCCACTCTCTCTTTCTCTCTCTATCTGCCAGCCACTCTCTCTTTCTCTCTCTGTCTGCCAGCCACTCTCTCTTTCTCTCTCGGTCTGCCAGCCACTCTCTTTCTCTATCTGTCTGCCAGCCACTCTATATTTCTCTCTCGGTCTGCCAGCCACTCTCTCTTTCTCTCTCTGTCTGCCAGCCAGTCTCTCTGTCTGCCAGCCACTCTCTCTTTCTCTCTCTGTCTGCCAGACATTCCCTCGTTCTCTCGCTGTCTGCCAGCCACTCTCTCTTTCTCTCTCGGTCTGCCAGCCACTCTATCTTTCTCTCTCTGTCTGCCAGCCACTCTCTCTTTATCTCTCTGTCTGCCAGCCACTATCTCTTTCTCTCTCGGTCTGCCAGCCACTCTCTCTTTCTCTCTCTGTCTGCCAACCACTCTCTCTTTCTCTCTCTGTCTGCCAGCCAATCTCTCTTTCTCTCTCTGTCTGCCAGCCACTCTCTCTTTCTCTCTCGGTCTGCCAGCCACTCTCTCTTTCTCTCTCGGTCTGCCAGCCACTCTCTCTTTCTCTCTCTGTCTGCCAGCCATTCTCTCTTTCTCTCTCTGTCTGCCAGCCAATCTCTCTTTTTCTCTCTGTCTGCCAGCCACTCTTTATTTCTCTCTCTGTCTGCCAGCCAATCTCTCTTTCTCTCTCTGTCTGCCAGCCACTCTCTCTTTCTCTCTCTATCTGCCAGCTACTCTCTCTTTCTCTCTCGGTCTGCCAGCCACTCTCTCTTTCTCTCTCTGTCTGCCAGCTATTCTCTCTTTCTCTCTCTGTCTGCCAGCCAATCTCTCTTTTTCTCTCTGTCTGCCAGCCACTCTTTCTTTCCCTCTCTGTCTGCCAGCCACTCTCTCTTTCTCTCTCTGTCTGCCAGCCACTATCTATTTCTCTCTCTGTCGGACAGCCACTCTCTCTTTCTCTTTCGTCTCTATCATTATCTCTATTTCATTCTGTCGTTATCTCTCTCTCCTCCATTCCTCTCTCATTCTCCCTCTCTCTCTATCCATCTCTCTCTCGCACTCTCTCTCACCCCTCTAACTCTCTCTACCCATCACTCTCTCTCACTCTCCCTCTCTCTCTCCCCTCTCTCTCACCCCTCTATCTCTCTCTCTCCCCATCACTCTCCCTCACTCTCCCTCTCTCTCACGCCTCTATCTCTCTCTCTACCCATCACTCTTTCTCACTCTCCCTCTCTCTCTCTCCCCATCACTCTCTCTCATTCTCCCTCTCTCTCTCACCCCTCTAACTCTCTCTACCCATCACTCTCTCTCACTCTCTCTCTCCCTCTCTCTCTCTGCGTGTTGCTTTACATCATACCTTGTCAATAATAACTTTAAGATCAGGAGGACGAGGGGAAGAGGCAAGCCTAGGGAGAGAAGACCGCTGGATAGACAGAGATGTCTGCTTCAGATCTACCGTTTGACTAGTTCTCTTTTAATGGTGCAAATTGGACACAATTCGAAATCGAATTATCCTCTGTCTGCCAGCCACTCTCTCTTTCTCTCTCGGTCTGCCAGCCATTCTCTCTTTCTCTCTCTGTCTGCCAGCCAATCTCTCTTTTTCTCTCTGTCTGCCAGCCACTCTTTATTTCTCTCTCTGTCTGCCAGCCAATCTCTCTTTCTCTCTCTGTCTGCCAGCCACTCTCTCTTTCTCTCTCTATCTGCCAGCTACTCTCTCTTTCTCTCTCGGTCTGCCAGCCACTCTCTCTTTCTCTCTCTGTCTGCCAGCTATTCTCTCTTTCTCTCTCTGTCTGCCAGCCAATCTCTCTTTTTCTCTCTGTCTGCCAGCCACTCTTTCTTTCCCTCTCTGTCTGCCAGCCACTCTCTCTTTCTCTCTCTGTCTGCCAGCCACTATCTATTTCTCTCTCTGTCGGACAGCCACTCTCTCTTTCTCTTTCGTCTCTATCATTATCTCTATTTCATTCTGTCGTTATCTCTCTCTCCTCCATTCCTCTCTCATTCTCCCTCTCTCTCTATCCATCTCTCTCTCGCACTCTCTCTCACCCCTCTAACTCTCTCTACCCATCACTCTCTCTCACTCTCCCTCTCTCTCTCCCCTCTCTCTCACCCCTCTATCTCTCTCTCTCCCCATCACTCTCCCTCACTCTCCCTCTCTCTCACGCCTCTATCTCTCTCTCTACCCATCACTCTCTCTCACTCTCCCTCTCTCTCTCTCCCCATCACTCTCTCTCATTCTCCCTCTCTCTCTCACCCCTCTAACTCTCTCTACCCATCACTCTCTCTCACTCTCTCTCTCCCTCTCTCTCTCACCCCTCTATCTCTCTCTACCCCATCACTCTCCCTCACTCTCCCTCTCTCTCTCCCCTCTCTCTCTCACCCCTCTATCTCTCTCTCTACCCATCACTCTCTCTCACTCTCCCTCTCTCTCTCCCTTCTCTCTCTCACCCCTCTATCTCTCTCTCTCTCCATCACTCTCCCTCTTTATCTCCCCCCTCTCTCTCTCCCTCCCCCTCCCCTCTCTCTCTCTTTCTCTCCACTCCTGATCTCCGGGGAACCCTGCAGTTCAGATGACATCACAGCAGGTGATATGATTGGCCAGCTGAGCGGGTCTTAGCCCAATCAGACGTCAAGATAAGTGTCTGAGACTTAACACACTGACTCACTTACAGAAGACATTTCTTTGTACACACATCTGACACTTCTTACTAGTAGCAATTGACTTGTTAACAACACACTGTATAAACCAGGCTGTATAAACCAGTCAATCCTAACTTAACATCCAGACACAGAGCTTTAGAACAGCGTTTAGACAACATTGAAGTCAGAGTTATTTAAGAATGTACTCCTATGGGGAAAGCCAGACAACTCAGAGAAGACCTTCCTTTTCAGACTATCATGAACCATTATTCACCTATCTGACTCTCTCAGTCTAATATCAATCATTATTCACCTATCTGACTCTCTCAGTCTAATATGAACCATTATTCACCTATCTGACTCTCTCAGTCTAATATCAATCATTATTCACCTATCTGACTCTCTTGTCTAATATGAACCATTATTCACCTATCTGACTCTCTTGTCTAATATGAACCATTATTCACCTATCTGACTCTCTCAGTCTAATATGAACCATTATTCACCTATCTGACTCTCTCAGTCTAATATGAACCATTATTCACCTATCTGACTCTCTCAGTCTAATATCAATCATTATTCACCTATCTGACTCTCTCAG
Organism: Oncorhynchus mykiss; assembly: GCF_057628025.1. Lineage (NCBI taxonomy): Eukaryota > Metazoa > Chordata > Actinopteri > Salmoniformes > Salmonidae > Oncorhynchus > Oncorhynchus mykiss. Next base: position 29,287,933 of record NC_143035.1, on the reverse strand, counting down.
TCTAATATGAACCATTATTCACCTATCTGACTCTCTCAGTCTAATATGAACCATTATTCACCTATCTGACTCTCTCAGTCTAATATCAACCATTATTCACCTATCTGACTCCCTCAGTCTAATATGAACCATTATTCACCTATCTGACTCTCTCAGTCTAATATGAACCATTATTCACCTATCTGACTCTCTCAGTCTAATATCAACCAGTATTCACCTATCTGACTCTCTCAGTCTAATATCAATCATTATTCACATATCTGACTCAGCCTAATATGAACCATTATTCACCTATCTGACTCTCTCAGTCTAATATGAACCATTATTCACCTATCTGACTCTCTCAGTCTAATATGAACCATTATTCACCTATCTGACTCTCGTGTCTAATATGAACCATTATTCACCTATCTGACTCTCTCAGTCTAATATGAACCATTATTCACCTATCTGACTCTCGTGTCTAATATGAACCATTATTCACCTATTTGACTCTCTCAGTCTAATATGAATCATTATTCACCTATCTGACTCTCGTGTCTAATATGAACCATTATTCACCTATTTGACTCTCTCAGTCTAATATGAACCATTATTCACCTATCTGACTCTCTCAGTCTAATATCAATCATTATTCACATATCTGACTCAGTCTAATATGAACCATTATTCACCTATCTGACTCTCTCAGTCTAATATGAACCATTATTCACCTATCTGACTCTCTCAGTCTAATATGAACCATTATTCACCTATCTGACTCTCGTGTCTAATATGAACCATTATTCACCTATCTGACTCTCTCAGTCTAATATGAACCATTATTCACCTATCTGACTCTCGTGTCTAATATGAACCATTATTCACCTATTTGACTCTCTCAGTCTAATATGAATCATTATTCACCTATCTGACTCTCGTGTCTAATATGAACCATTATTCACCTATTTGACTCTCTCAGTCTAATATGAACCATTATTCACCTATCTGACTCTCGTGTCTAATATGAACCATTATTCACCTATTTGACTCTCTCAGTCTAATATGAACCATTATTCACCTATCTGACTCTCGTGTCTAATATGAACCATTATTCACCTATTTGACTCTCTCAGTCTAATATGAATCATTATTCACATATCTGACTCAGTCTAATATCAATCATTATTCACCTATCTGACTCTCTCAGTCTAATATGAACCATTATTCACCTATTTGACTCTCTCAGTCTAATATGAATCATTATTCACCTATCTGACTCTCTTGTCTAATATGAACCATTATTCACCTATCTGACTCCCTCAGTCTAATATGAACCATTATTCACCTATCTGACTCTCTCAGTCTAATATGAACCATTATTCACCTATCTGACTCTCTCAGTCTAATATGAATCATTATTCACCTATCTGACTCTCTCAGTCTAATATCAACCATTATTCACCTATCTGACTCTCTCAGTCTAATATGAACCATTATTCACCTATCTGACTCTCTCAGTCTAATATGAACCATTATTCACCTATCTGACTCTCTTGTCTAATATCAACCATTATTCGCCTATCTGACTCTCTCAGTCTACTATCAACCATTATTCACCTATCTGACTCTCTCAGTCTAATATCAACCATTATTCACCTATCTGACTCTCTCAGTCTAATATGAATCATTATTCACCTATCTGACTCTCTCAGTCTACTATCAATCATTATTCACCTATCTGACTCTCTTATCTAATATGAACCATTATTCACCTATCTGACTCTCTCAGTCTAATATCAATCATTATTCACCTATCTGACTCTCTTGTCTAATATCAACCATTATTCGCCTATCTGACTCTCTCAGTCTAATATCAACCATTATTCACCTGTCTGACTCTCTCAGTCTAATATGAACCATTATTCACCTATCTGACTCTCTCAGTCTAATATCAACCATTATTCACCTATCTGACTCTCTCAGTCTAATATGAACCATTATTCACCTATCTGACTCCCTCAGTCTAATATGAACCATTATTCACCTATCTGACTCTCTCAGTCTAATATCAATCATTATTCACCTATCTGACTCTCTTGTCTAATATCAACCATTATTCGCCTATCTGACTCTCTCAGTCTAATATCAACCATTATTCACCTATCTGACTCTCTCAGTCTAATATGAACCATTATTCACCTATCTGACTCTCTCAGTCTAATATGAACCATTATTCACCTATCTGACTCTCTCAGTCTAATATGAACCATTATTCACCTATCTGACTCTCTCAGTCTAATATGAACCATTATTCACCTATCTGACTCTCTTATCTAATATCAACCAATATTCACCTATCTGACTCGCTTGTCTAATATCAACCATTATTCGCCTATCTGACTCTCTCAGTCTACTATCAACCATTATTCACCTATCTGACTCTCTCAGTCTAATATCAACCATTATTCACCTATCTGACTCTCTCAGTCTAATATGAATCATTATTCACCTATCTGACTCTCTCAGTCTACTATCAATCATTATTCACCTATCTGACTCTCTTATCTAATATGAACCATTATTCACCTATCTGACTCTCTCAGTCTAATATGAACCATTATTCACCTATCTGACTCCCTCAGTCTAATATGAACCATTATTCACCTATCTGACTCTCTTGTCTAATATGAATCATTATTCACCTATCTGACTCTCTCAGTCTAATATGAACCATTATTCACCTATCTGACTCCCTCAGTCTAATATGAACCATTATTCACCTATCTGACTCTCTCAGTCTAATATGAACCATTATTCGCCTATCTGACTCTCTCAGTCTAATATGAATCATTATTCACCTATCTGACTCTCTCAGTCTAATATGAACCATTATTCACCTATCTGACTCTCTCAGTCTAATATGAACCATTATTCACCTATCTGACTCTCTCAGTCTACTATCAACCATTTTTCACCTATCTGACTCTCTCAGTCGCAGATCTGAAACGCTGTAGGTGTACAGTATATGGCTCGAGGTTGTTTCAAGACCCGGCTGTTTTATGTTCTGCATTTAACCAAACTGAGCTGTTTATCCTATAAACCTGAGAGGAGAAATAATCTTCCTGACCATGTAAAACCCCTGAAGCAGCACTATCTAAATGAGAAGATGACAACTCAATAAAACTGCTCCCATTCTCAACCAGGGACAATTTCTGTGGGTTTGTAGCGGCTGGATATGTGCCTTGTATGTCTGTGAGTGTGTTTGATTAATTACCACACTGGCTGGCCACACTGTCCTCCAGTCCCCAAGGGGGCAATGTACTATGAAGAGGGGTTCAGCTGAGGCCAACACACACACACACACACACACACACACACACACACACACACACACACACACACACACACACACACACACACACACACACACACACAATGTTGCAATGTATATGTGTGTGTGTGTGTGTTTGTGTGTGTGTCTGCTCTTACTCACCCGCCTCGGGCGACAGCTAAGGCCAGAGGGGTGAAAGGGCGAGGGTACACTCCTGTGGAATTGTGGGTATTTTAAGCCATGAGCCCTGGGGCGGTGCTGGAGAGCAAACATGTACCTGTGAGTAACAAACACACACACACCACACACACACACACACACACACACACACACACACACACACACACACACACACACACACACACACACACCTGTAGCTCTAAAACAGCCACTGTATAACTAATGCATGTTTTTACCACTATGTTTATGACTAACAAGCTATATATGTTTTACCATCTCTATAAAAACTGTAAACATATATTTGATATCTACAGACATATATTTGATACATACAGACATATAATTGATATCTACATACATAAATGTGGTATTTACAGACATATATTTGATACCTAGAAACATATATTTGATAAACTACATACATATATTTGATACCTACATACATATATTTGATACCTACATACATATATTTGATACCTACATACATATATTTGATACCTACATACATATATTTGATACCTACATACATATATTTGATACCTAGAAACATAAATTTGATAAACTACATACATATATTTGATACCTACGTACATATTTTTTATATCTACAGACATATATTTTTTATACCTACAGAAATATATTTGATACCTACAGACATATATTTCATATGGATAGGATAGGAGGAGGAGGATAGGAGGAGGGATGGAGGAGGATAGGAGGAGGGATGGAGGAGGATAGGAGGAGGGATGGAGGAGGATAGGAGGAGGGATAGAGGATAGGAGGAGGGATGGAGGAGGATAGGAGGTGGGATGGAGGAGGATGGGAGGATGGATGGAGGATAGGAGGTGGGATGGAGGATAGGAGGAGGGATGGAGGAGGATAGGAGGAGGGATGGAGGAGGATAGGAGGAGGGATGGAGGAGGATAGGAGGAGGGATAGAGGATAGGAGGAGGGATGGAGGAGGATAGGAGGTGGGATGGAGGAGGATGGGAGGATGGATGGAGGATAGGAGGTGGGATGGAGGATAGGAGGAGGGATGGAGGAGGATAGGAGGAGGGATGGAGGATGATAGGAGGAGGGATGGAGGATAGGAAGATGGATGGAGGAGGACAGGAGTAGAGATAGAGGAGGATAGGAGGAGGGATGGAGGTTGATAGGAGGAGAGATGGAGGAGGATAGGAGGAGGGATGGAGGATAGGAGTTGGTATGGAGGATTATAGGAGAAGGGATGGAGGAGGATAGGAGGAGGGATGGAAGAGGGTAGGAAGAGGGATGGAGGATGATAGGAGGAGGGATGGAGGATGATAGGAGGATGGATGGAGGAGGACAGGAGTAGAGATAGAGGAGGATAGGAGGAGGGATAGAGGAGGATATGAGGTGGGATGGAGGAGGATAGGAGGAGGGATGGAGGAGGATAGGAGTAGAGATAGAGGGGATAGGAGGGATGGAGGATGATAGGAGGAGGGATGAAGGGTGATAGGAGGAGGGATGGAGGAGGATAGGAGGAGGGATGGAGGATGATAGGAGGAGGGATGGCGGAGGATAGGAGGATGGAGGAAGATAGGAGGAGGGATGGTCGATGATAGGAGGTGGTATGGAGGAGGGATAGGAGGAGGGATGGAGGATGTAAGAGGAGGGATGGAGGATAGGAGGTGGGATGGAGGATGATAGGAGGATGGAGGAAGATAGGAGGAGGGATGGAGGAGATAGGAGGAGGAGGATAGGAGGAGGGATAGAGGAGGATAGGAGGTGGGATGGAGGATAGGAGGAGGGATGGAGGAGGATAGGAGGAGGGATGGAGGAGGATAGGAGGAGGGATAGAGGAGGATAGGAGGAGGGATGGAGGAGGATAGGTGGTGGGATGGAGGATAGGAGGAGGGATGGAGGAGGATAGGAGGAGGGATGGAGGAGGAATGGAGGAGGGATGGAGGAGGATAGGGAGGTGGGATGGAGGAGGATAGGAGGTGGGATGGAGGAGGATAGGAGGTGGGATGGAGGATAGGATGAGGGATGGAGGAGGATAGGAGGTGGGATGGAGGAGGATAGGAGGAGGGATGGAGGAGGATAGGAGGAGGGAAGGAGGAGGATAGGAGGTGGGATGGAGGAGGATAGGAGGTGGGATGGAGGAGGATAGGAGGTGGGATGGAGGATAGGAGGTGGGATGGAAGAGGGATAGGAGGTGGGATGGAGGAGGATAGGAGGTGGGATGGAGGATAGGAGGAGGGATGGAGGAGGATAGGAGGATGGATGGAGGGATAGGAGGTGGGATGGAGGATATGAGGAGGGATGGAGGATAGGAGGTGGGATGGAGGAGGATAGGAGGAGGGGTGAAGGATAGGAGGAGGGATGGAGGAGGATAGGAGGAGGAGGGGAGGAGATAGGAGGAGGGATGGAGGATGATAGGAGGATGGAGGAGGATAGGAGGAAGGAAAGAGGAGGATAGGAGGTGGGATGGAGGATAGGAGGAGGGATGGAGGAGGATAGAGGTGGGATGGAGGATAGGAGGAGGGGATAGAGGAGGATAGGAGGTGGGATGGAGGATAGGAGGAGGGATGGAGGAGGATAGGAGGTGGGATGGAGGATAGGAGGAGGGATAGAGGAGGATAGGAGGAGGGATGGAGGAGGATAGGAGGAGGGATGGAGGAGGATAGGAGGTGGGAGGAGGATAGGAGGAGGATAGGGAGAGAATAGGAGGTGGGATGGAGGATAGGAGAGGGATAGAGGAGGATAGGAGGAGGGATGGAGGAGGATAGGAGGAGGGATGGAGGAGGATAGGAGGTGGGATGGAGGATAGGAGGAGGGATGGAGGAGGATAGGAGGAGAGATGGGGGAGGATAGGAGGATGGATGGAGGGAGGATAGGAGGATGGATGGAGGAGGATAGGAGGTGGGATGGAGGATAGGAGGAGGGAGGAGGATAGGAGGAGGGATAGAGGAGGATAGGAGGAGGGATGGAGGATAGGAGGATGGATGGAGGAGGATAGGAGGATGGATGGAGGAGGATAGGAGGTGGGATGGAGGATAGGAGGAGGGAGGAGGATAGGAGGAGGGATGGAGGAGGATAGGAGGAGGGATGGAGGAGGATAGGAGGATGGAAGGAGGAGGATAGGAGGTGGGATGGAGGATAGGAGGAGGGAGGAGGATAGGAGGAGGGATAGAGGAGGATAGGAGGGAGGGATGGAGGAGAGGAGGAGGATGGAGGAGGATAGGAGGATGGATGGAGGAGGATAGGAGGAGGGATGGAGGAGGATAGGAGGATGGATGGAGGAGGAGGAGGAGGATGGAGGATGATAGGAGGAGGGATAGAGGATAGGAGGATGGATGGTGGAGGATAGGGGAGGGATAGAGGAGGATAGGAGGTGGGATGGAGGAGAATAGGAGGTGGGATGGAGGAGGATAGGGGAGAGATGGAGGAGGATAGGAGGAGGGATAGAGGAGGATAGGAGGATGGATGGAGGAGGATAGGAGGTGGGATAGAGGAGGATAGGAGGTGGGATGGAGGAGGATAGGAGGAGGGATGGAGGTTGATAGGAGGAGAGATTGAGGAGGATAGGAGGTGGGATAGAGGAGGATGGGAGGATGGATGGAGGATAGGAGGTGGGATGGAGGAGGATAGGAGGAGAGATGGAGGAGGATAGGAGGAGGGATGGATGATAGGAGGTGGGATGGAGGAGGATAGGAGGAGGGATGGAGGATGATAGGAGGATAGAGGAGGATAGGAGGTGGGATGGAGGAGGATAGGAGGAGGGAAGGAGGTTGATAGGAGGAGAGATTGAGGAGGATAGGAGGAGGGATGGAGGATAGGAGGTGGGATAGGAGGAGGATGGGAGGTGGATGGAGGATAGGAGGTGGGATGGAGGAGGATAGGAGGAGTGATGGAGGAGGATAGGAGGAGGATAGAGGAGGATAGGAGGTGGGATGGAGGAGGATAGGAGGAGTGATGGGAGGATGATAGAAGGAGGGATGGAGAGGGAGGATAGGAGGATGGGAGATAGGAGGTGGGATGGAGGAGGATAGGAGGAGAGTTGGAGGAGGATAGGAGGAGGGATAGAGGAGGATAGGAGGTGGGATGGAGGAGGAAGGGAGGAGGGATGGAGGAGGATAGGAGGTGGGATGGAGGAGGATAGGAGGTGGGATGGAGGATAGGAGGTGGGATGGAGGAGAGATGGAGGAGGATAGGAGGAGGGATAGAGGATAGGAGGTGGGATGGAGGAGGAAGGAGGAGAGATGGAGGAGGATAGGAGGAGGGATAGAGGAGGATAGGAGGTGGGATGGAGGAGGATAGGAGGATGGAGGAGGATAGGAGGAGGGATAGAGGATAGGAGGAGGGATGGAGGAGGATAGGAGGATGGAGGAGGATAGGAGGAGGGATAGAGGATAGGAGGTGGGATGGAGGAGGCTAGGAGGAGAGATGGAGGAGGATAGGAGGAGGGATAGAGGAGGATAGGAGGTGGGATGGAGGAGGATAGGAGGAAGAGATGGAGGAGGATAGGAGGAGGGATGGAGGAGGATAGGAGGAGGGATGGAGGATAGGAGGAGGGATAGAGGTGGATAGGAGGTGGGATGGAGGAGGATAGGAGGAGAGATGGAGGGAGGATAGGAGGAGGGATAGAGGAGGATAGGAGGTGGGATGGAGGAGGATAGGAGGAGAGATGGAGGAGGATAGGAGGAGAGATGGGAGGAGGATAGGAGGTGGGATGGAGGAGGATAGGAGGTGGGATGGAGGAGGATAGGAGGTGGGATGGAGGAGGATAGGAGGAGAGATGAGGAGGATAGGAGGTGGGATGGATGAGGATAGGAGGAGGGAGGGAGGAGATAGGAGGTGGGATGGAGGAGGATAGGAGGTGGGATGGAGGATGATAGGAGGTAGGAGGAAGATAGGAGGAGGATGGAGGAGGATAGGAGGAGGGATGGAGGAGGATAGGAGGTGGGATGGAGGAGGATAGGAGGTGGGATAGAGGAGGATAGGAGGAGGGATGGAGGAGGATAGGAGGTGGGATGGAGGAGGATAGGAGGAGAGATGGAGGAGGATAGGAGGAGGGATGGAGGAGGATAGGAGGAGGGATGGAGGATGATAGGAGGAGAGATTGAGGAGGATAGGAGGAGGGATGGAGGATAGGAGGTGGGATAGAGGAGGAATGGGAGGATGGATGGAGGATAGGAGGTGGGATGGAGGAGGATAGGAGGAGAGATGGAGGAGGATAGGAGGAGGGATAGAGGAGGATAGGAGGTGGGATGGAGGAGGATAGGAGGAGCGATGGAGGATGATAGAAGGAGGGATGGAGGAGGATAGGAGGATGGAGGAGGATAGGAGGTGGGATGGAGGAGGATAGGAGGAGAGATGGAGGAGGATAGGAGGGAGGATAGAGGAGGATAGGAGGTGGGATGGAGGAGGATAGGAGGTGGGATGGTGGAGGATAGGAGGTGGGATGGAGAGGATAGGGGTGGGATGGAGGATAGGAGGTGGGATGGAGGAGAGATGGAGGAGGATAGGAGGAGGGATAGAGGATAGGAGGTGGGATGGAGGAGGATAGGAGGAGAGATGGAGGAGGATAGGAGGAGGGATAGAGGAGGATAGGAGGTGGGATGGAGGAGTTAGGAGGATGATGGAGGATAGGAGGAGGGATAGAGGATAGGAGGAGGGATGGAGGAGGTAGGAGGATGGAGGAGGATAGGAGGAGGGATAGAGGATAGGAGGTGGGATGGAGGAGGATAGGAGGAGAGATGGAGGAGGATAGGAGAGGGATAGAGGAGGATAGGAGGTGGGATGGAGGAGGATAGGAGGAGAGATGGAGGAGGATAGGAGGAGGGATGGAGGAGGATAGGAGGAGGGATGGAGGATAGGAGGAGGGATAGAGGTGAGGAGGTGGGATGGAGGAGGATAGGAGGAGAGATGGAGGAGGATAGGAGGAGGGATAGAGGAGGATAGGAGGTGGGATGGAGGAGGATAGGAGGAGAGATGGAGGAGGATAGGAGGAGAGATGGAGGAGGATAGGAGGTGGGATGGAGGAGGATAGGAGGTGGGATGGAGGAGGATAGGAGGTGGGATGGAGGAGGATAGGAGGAGGAGATGAGGGATAGGAGGTGGGATGGAGGAGGATAGGAGGAGGGATGGAGGAGGATAGGAGGTGGGATGGAGGAGGATAGGAGGTGGGATAGAGGAGGATAGGAGGAGGGATGGAGGAGGATAGGAGGTGGGATGGAGGAGGATAGGAGGAGAGATGGAGGAGGATAGGAGGAGGGATGGAGGAGGATAGGAGGTGGGATGGAGGAGGATAGGAGGTGGGATGGAGGAGGATAGGAGGTGGGATGGAGGATGATAGGAGGTGGGATGGAGGAGGATAGGAGGTGGGATGGAGGATGATAGGAGGATGGAGGAAGATAGGAGGAGGGATGGAGGATGATAGGAGGATGGAGGAGGATAGGAGGAGGGATGGAGGATGATAGGAGGATGGAGGGAGGATAGGAGGAGGGATGGAGGGAGGATAGGAGGTGGGATGGAGGATGATAGGAGGTGGGATGGAGGAGGATAGGAGGAGAGATGGAGGAGGATAGGAGGAGAGATGGAGGAGGATAGGAGGAGGGATGGAGGAGGATAGGAGGAGAGATGGAGGATAGGAGGTGAGATAGAGGAGGATGGGAGGATGGATGGAGGTTGATAGGAGGAGAGATTGAGGAGGATAGGAGGAGGGATGGAGGATAGGAGGTGGGATAGAGGAGGATGGGAGGATGGATGGAGGAGGATAGGAGGATATAAGGAGGAATGAAAAAAGGATATTGAGGAGACTAAAAAGGAGAGTGACTCAGTAAATTACTGCCACACACACACAGATACACGCACACACACAAACACACGCGCGCACACACACACACACACACACACACGCACACACACACACACACACACACACACACACACACACATGCACACACACAGACACATGCATGCACACACATTCACACCATTTTGTGTGTTACTGTTCTCCTACAGTACCGGCAAAGCTATGGGTCATCGACCCCCTTGACCTTCAACACACCGCATCGGTGTCACACCCTCATCCTTCCCCCTGCATCGGTGTCATTCCTCACCTTTCCCCCTGCATCGGTGTCACATCCTTACCCTACCCCCTGCATCGGTGTCACATCCTTACCCTACCCCCTTATTTCACCTCCAAAGAAAACAAAGGTGCCGTCTAAGTTTGAACAGACTCTAAAATATTAATCAGCAGTGAAACAGGACAAACTTTTAGTACACATGAAACAGATCCCGACAGGCTTTGTTGTTGCTCCCTCTCTCTCTCTCCCTCCCTTTCTCTCTCCTCTCTTCCTCTTTCTCGTTCCTCTCTTTATCTCGCTCTTATGAATAATGAAGGCTTAAAGAAGAATCCTCTCAGCAGTGGGATACAGCTCCTCTGTATTGATCAAATAAGACTTGCTAAATAATTAACTAGGCCTTTGTCATGCAAATGAGCAGGCTGACCCCGCGGTGTGTGTGTTTTGGTAGTATGTGTGTGTGTGTGTGTGTGTGTCAGAGAGTGTGTGCGTCTGCTGTAGAAGGTCAGGTAATGATGTATTGTGCTGTGTGTGTTTGGCAGACTGTGTGTTTCCTTCTAAGATTTCTCTTTTGTTAGTTTGTGTGGATTCACTGAGGGAAATAGAGACAGAGTAACCTAGAGACACACACACACACACACACACACACACACACGTTGGTTTAACCTAATCCTAACCCTAACATTAACCCTCTCGCCTAACCATAACCCCAAACCACTAACCCTAAACCTCAATTTAACCCTAACTCCTAACACTAACACTAACCATAACCCTTATTCTAACCCTAACCCTAATTTTAACCCTAAACCTAATCCCTAAGCCTAAAATAGCATTTTTCCCTTTGGGGACCGGCAAAATGTCCACACTACCTAAAAGGATGGTAAATTTAGACCATGCACACACACACAAAAACACTAACATGGACATACACTCTGGAATCTGCATTAAACAGCTCATTACCCAATCAATGACCGGCTTTGCTCTGAGACCCGTTACGCCCTGTCTGTGGACATACACTCTGGAATCTGCATTAAACAGCTCATTACCCAATCAATGACCGGCTTTGCTCTGAGACCCGTTACGCCCTGTCTGTGGACATACACTCTGGAATCTGCATTAAACAGCTCATTACCCAATCAATGACCGGCTTTGCTCTGAGACCCGTTACGCCCTGTCTGTGGACATACACTCTGGAATCTGCATTAAACAGCTCATTACCCAATCAATGACCGGCTTTGCTCTGAGACCCGTTACGCCCTGTTGTATTTCTTGTCGGAATTGCCCTGGTTTTGGCGAGGATGACGACCCACATGGGGACGCCGTCCCTGTCACTTCGGCACGGCTTTAGGTGTGTTACTGAAGCTACTGTCACTGTGGAGGAGTTTCTGGTCGCCGTAGGAGAGAAGGTAGGGTATGAGAAAGTTGCTTATGCATCGCAGATTAAAAAAGCGGCAGTGGTTTTTCTTAAAGATGAGCGTCCTGTAGATCGTATGGTTGAGCAATTGGAGGTTACCTGTGGATGTATTTCAAGGCCTAACTTAAAACTCAGTGCCTCTTTGCTTGACATCATGGGAAAATCAAAAGAAATCAGCCAAGACCTCAGAAAAACAATTGTAGACCTCCACAAGTCTGATTCATCCTTTCCAAACACCTGAAGGTACCACGTTCATCTGTACCAACAATAGTACGCAAGTATAAATCCTGTTAAGGATATGGCAGACATACGCCCCCTTTGGAGAGATTGGGTACCCCTAGTAAACTGGAAAAAAAATCTGTCAAAAATTGCTAATATATGCAAATAAAAATTATTATTGGATAGAAAACACTCTAAAGATTCTAAAACTGTTGGAATTATGTCTGTAAGTATAGCAGAACTCACAGGGCAGGCATTCTTCCAAACTAGTTTTTGTGGCCATGAAAGTTGGAGCAACTTTGACGTCATGGCCCCCACCCTTCCCAACCAGCTATGATTCTGGGGACACTTTCTATCTCTTCCGCTAGATGTCCTCTTTCATTAGAGCTTTGAATCGTTGGGAGTGAAATTAGTGCGTGCCACGAGAGAATAGGCTGTGCGTATGGGCGCGAATTGGTCCCAGCCATTCCTTTGTTTCCAGCACTCAAGAGAAGGGCAGACGATGGCCGATTGAATTGAAGTTTGTTTTGCATGTCTAAAACATCATAAAGCTTGCTTCTGCACTTAGTTTGACCTGTTTAGTCGACATATAATGTGTAATTTTGAAGTTTTGATGCGCAACTTATCCGGACCAGAGGACGTTTTGGGTGCATTTCAGCTGATGTTATTAGCAGTAGCTAATACAAAGACGCAAGACTTGAAACCAAACAATGTATTGGGTAAGTATGAAGCCTTCCAGAACATTCTGAACGAAGACCATCGAAGGTAAGGGAATATTTATGCTTAAATCTGTGTTTCTGTTGACTCCAACATTACGTGGAAATGTAGCTTGGAACTGAGCGCTGTCTCAGCATATGGAATAGTGTGCGATTTCTGTAACGTTAAAAATAAATCTAACACAGCGGTTGCATAAAGAAGCAGTGTATCTTTCTAACTATATGTAGAACATGTATATTTAGTCAAAGTTTATGATGTCTATTTACGTTATCTTGCCGCGCTACATAGATTTCCTGCGGGCATTTTTGAGTAATTTCTGAAGGTGAACTCACTGTAAATTGACATTTATGGATATAAATGGCATATTATTGAAAAAAAAAAATATGTACTGTGTAATATGTCATATTACTGTCATCTGATGAAGATTTTCAAAAGGTTAGTGAGCGATTTATTTTTTAATCCTGCGTTTGTTGATTGCATGTTTTGGCTATTGAAATGAGCTGTGTCTGGTGGTGGTTTTACATATATATGTGCTATGTTTTCGCCGTAAAACATTTTAGAAATCTGACTTGCTGGCTAGATGAACAAGATGTTTATCTTTCATTTGAGCTATTGGACTTGTTAATGTGTGGAGGTTAAATATTTTTAAGAATATTTTTGCGTTCCATGCGCCACCGTTTCAGCTGAACGTGGGAGGGTTGATTCCCAATTGGGAACCAGTATCGTAGACAGGATAAACACCATGGGACCACTCAGCCGTCATACCGCTCAGGAAGGAGACGCGTTCTGTCTCCTAGAGATGAACGTACTTTGGTGCGAAAAGTGCAAATCAATCCCAGAACAACAGCAAAGGACCTTGTGAAGATGCTGGAGGAAACAGGTACAAAAGTATCTATTACCACAGTAAAACGAGTCCTATATTGACATAACCTGAAAGGTCGCGCAGCAAGGAAGAAGCCACTGCTTCTGAAACAAAAATAGAACTGTTTGGCAATAATGACCATCGTTGTGTTTGGAGGAAAAAGGGGGAGGCTTGCAAGCCTAAGAACACCATCCCATCCGTGAAGCACGGGGGTGGCAGCATCATGTTGTTGGGGTGCTTTCCTGCGGGAGGGACTGGTGCACTTCACAAAATAGATGGCTTCATGAGGGAGGAAAATTATGTGGATATATGGAAGCAACACCTCAAAGACAACAGTCAGGAAGTTGAAGCTTGGTCGCAAATGGGTCTTCAAAATGGACAATGACCCCAAGCATACTTCCAAAGTTGTAACAAAATGGCTTAAGGACAACAAAGTCAAGGTATTGGAGTGGCCATCACAAAGCCTTGACCTCAATTCTAGAGAAAATGTGTGGGCAGAACTGAAAAATGGTGTGCGAGCAAGGAGGCCTACAAACCTGATTCAGTTACACCAGCTCTGTCAGGAGGAATGGGCCAAAATTCACCCAACTTAAAAGCTTGTGGAAGGCTACCCGAAACTTTGGACCCAAGTTCAAAAATTTAAAGGCAATGCTACCAAATACTAATTGATGTTAAATATATCACTAGCCACTTTAAACAATGCTACTTAATATAATGTTTACATACCCTACATTATTTATCTCATATGTATACGTATATACTGTACTCTATATCATCTACTGCATCTTTATGTAATACATGTATCACTAGCCACTTTAAACTATGTCACTTTGTTTACATACTCATCTCATATGTATATACTGTACTCGATACCATCTACTGTATCTTGCCTATGCCGCTCTGTACCATCAGTCATTCATATATCTTTATGTACATATTCTTTATCCCTTTACACTTGTGTGTATAAGGTAGTAGTTTTGGAATTGTTAGCTAGATTACTCGTTGGTTATTATTGCATTGTCGGAACTAGAAGCACAAGCATTTCGCTACACTCACATTAACATCTGCTAACCATGTGTATGTGACAAATACATGTTTGATTTTATTTGATTTGATTTAATTAAGTGTATGTAAACTTCCAACTTCCACTGTATATGGCTTATGCTAGTACGGGTAGTCAAAATGGTGTTTTGAGTGTGGGGATGTTGGCCAGAAGCGACATGCTTGCCCGAAAAGGGAGAAGGCTGAGGGAGGGACTCGTAACGCCTGGGCCCTCTGATGTAAGGAGAGGTGGTCCTCATAACGCCTGGGCCCTCTGATGTAAGGAGAGGTGGGCCGACAGTGGTTGAGCAGCCACTAGTACCTGTTGCTGAAGAACAAGTTGTCCATGTTGAGGGTACTGAGTTGCAGCTTCTACCAGAGGGGAACATAACGTCTGTTATGCAGAAAAATGTTGTTGTAGGTAAGGACGGATCTGATGAGCCATTTCCCCAGACTGGTGAGGAGATGCCCAGTGCGAGTGATGGGGTACAGGAGGGGATTCAGGTGGAGCTTGTCTCCCAGGTAGTGGAGATGTCCACTAAGAGAAATGGGGTACAGGAGGGGGTTCAGGTGGGGCTAGTCTCCCAGTTAGTGAAGGAGATACAGGGTATGAGTGATGGAGTGCAAGTGGGGACTGTTGAGACGGATGTGGCTGAAGGAGGTCATGGGTCTGTGGCATCAGTTGAGGAGGATCAGGAGAAGTGGGTGACAAAAGCAAAATGGCCACCTTTAACCGAGATGTGCTTGGCAAAATTTTGCGTCACAAAGAATTTGAAGAAGGATGTAAGACAACTTGTAAGGGCCCCTATGATGGAACATGGAGTAAGACAATGGTCTGCTTTGGGCCAGAGGATGATGACTTTGTGGCTGAACTGATCTACAACTATGGAGTGGGAGAATATCGCCTAGGCAACGACTTCCTCGGTTTGACTCTGCAGTCTAGCCAGGCTGTCAGCAATGCTAAGCGGCTTGGTTGGCCACTCAATGAGGTTGGAAAGGGCCTCTATCTGGCTGAGGCCCTGGGAGGTTATCACTTCAACCTAGTGGACAAAGAAAAGCCTCCCAATGAAGGTGTGTCTGGCTGCAGAAATCAATACACTGCTGCTCCTCCCTTCTGGGGATGAAGGTGAAAGAGAGCAATGAGGAGAAGAAGACTGTGCTGGTGGGATTCACAGACACTCAGTGTAAACTAGAGTTTCACAACATTGCTGGGACAGTAGATCATGGGACAGCTTTCGGGGCGGATAGCATTCTCCTGTTCACGTGAGCAGTTGGCATATCTTGAAGCCTTGATGACAAAAGGAAACCATAAAATCTTTACTGTCTTAGTTAGCCTGGAGGCCCCTGGGGAAGGTCTGGTTAGCCTGGACGCCCCTGGGAAGGTATGGTTAGCCTGGACGCCCCTGGGAAGGTCTGGTTAGCCTGGAGGCCCCTGGGGAAGGTCTGGTTAGCCTGGAGGCCCCCGGGAAGGTCTGGTTATTTCTATTTCTCTCTCCCTTTCTCTCTCCCTCCCCCTCTCCCTCTCTCTATTTCTGTCTCCCTTTCTCTCTCTCTCTCTCTCTCTCTCTCTCTCCCTTTCTCTCTTCCTTTCTCTCTCTCTCGCTCTCTCTCTCTCTCTCTCTCTCTCTCTCTCCCTTTCTCTCTCCCTTTCTCTCTCTCTCTCCCTCTCCCTCTCTCGTTCTGTCTCTCTCTCTCTACTCCCCTTTCTCTTTAACAGAAGAGAGGAATATAATAGCATGTATTCATACCAGCTTCCTGTCTAACTGACTCATAATGAGCTAAAAGCTTACAACACACACAACTGAGTGAGACAGAGAAGAGATAAAGAGAAGAGAGAGAGAATATAGAGAGGGAAAGAGAGAGTAACCTTCTTTTGACAGGTCTTTGAAGTGATCATAAATAGCCTATACCCTTCCTTTATTGACACACAACATAGTGATTTGCTTGATTGCTTCAGCTTCTTGGTGGCTAGCTTGGAAACAACACTGATTTTGATTGAATGGATACAGAACATTCCAACTGCCGTCTGACGCCTCCACTTGTTTCTCATCTCCATGACGACCATCGCTTCATTCTCTCCTCTCTTCTTTATTCCTGTCTTTTTCTCCTCATGCTAATTAAGGATTACATCAACCAGCACTCTGTTATTTACTGACCCCTACACTCCTACAAAAAAATAGTTCCAGAAGGGTTATTCAGCTGACCCCATAGCATAATCCTTTTTGGTTCCAGTTGGAACCATTTTTGGTTCCAGGTATAACTCCTTTGGGTTCCTTTCCTGTTGAAAGGGTACTACATGGAACCCATAAATGTTTAACCTGGAACCAAAAAGGGTTCTTCAAAGGGTTCTGCTATGGGGACAGCCGAAGAACCCTTTTAGGTTCTAGATCCTGCTGCACGCTGGAGATTTGAGGGAATTACATAGCTGTAGGCAATAAGTCGTCATGTCTCTCTCGCTCTCTTTCCCACCTCTGCCTCGCTCTCTCTTATCTCTCTCATGTTCTTTCTATCTCTCTCTGTCTCTATCTCTCTCTACACACTACAGTACTGTACTCCACAGTCATATCAGAGATAGCACACACCAGTAAAATACTCTAAAGTCATAACAGAGACACACACTACAGGACTGTATTCCACAGTCATAACATAGACACACACTACAATACTGTACTCCACAGTCATAACATAGACACACACTACAATACTGTATTCCACAGTCATAACAGAGATACACACTACAGTACTGTATTCCACAGTCATAACAGACATACACACTACAGTACTGTATTCCACAGTCATAACAGACATACACACGACAGTACTGTACTCCACAGTCATAACATAGACACACACTACAATACTGTATTCCACAGTCATAACATAGACACACACTACAGTACTGTATTCCACAGTCATAACATAGACACACACTACAATACTGTATTCCACAGTCATAACAGAGATACACACTACAGTACTGTATTCCACAGTCATAACATAGACACACACTACAGTACTGTATTCCACAGTCATAATATAGACACACACTACAATACTGTATTCCACAGTCATAACAGAGATACACACTACAGTACTGTATTCCACAGTCATAACATAGACACACACTACAATACTGTATTCCACAGTCATAACAGAGATACACACTACAGTACTGTATTCCACAGTCATAACATAGACACACACTACAATACTGTATTCCACAGTCATAACAGAGATACACACTACAGTACTGTATTCCACAGTCATAACATAGACACACACTACAGTACTGTATTCCACAGTCATAACATAGACACACACTACAGTACTGTATTCCACAGTCATAACATAGACACACACTACAATACTGTATTCCACAGTCATAACAGAGATACACACTACAATACTGTATTCCACAGTCATAACAGAGACACACACTACAATACTGTACTCCACAGATACACACTACAGTACTGTATTCCACAGTCATAACAGATACACACTACAATACTGTACTCCACAGTCATAACATAGACACACACTACAGTACTGTATTCCACAGTCATAACAGAGATACACACTACAGTACTGTATTCCACAGTCATAACAGAGATACACACTACAGTACTGTATTCCACAGATACACACTACAATACTGTATTCCACAGATACACACTACAGTACTGTATTCCACAGTCATAACAGAGATACACACTACAGTACTGTATTCCACAGTCATAACAGAGATACACACTACAGTACTGTATTCCACAGTCATAACAGAGATACACACTACAGTACTGTATTCCACAGATACACACTACAGTACTGTATTCCACAGATACACACTACAATACTGTATTCCACAGATACACACTACAATACTGTATTCCACAGTCATAACAGAGACACACACTACAGTACTGTATTCCACAGTCATAACAGAGACACACTACAGTACTGTACTCCACAGATACACACTACAATACTGTATTCCACAGTCATAACAGAGATACACACTACAATATTGTATTCCACAGTCATAACATAGATACACACTACAGTACTGTATTCCACAGTCATAACATAGATACACACTACAGTACTGTACTCCACAGTCATAACAGAGACACACTACAGTACTGTACTCCACAGTCATAACAGACATACACACTACAATACTGTATTCCACAGTCATAACAGAGATACACACTACAGTACTGTATTCCACAGTCATAACATAGACACACACTACAATACTGTATTCCACAGTCATAACAGAGATACACACTACAGTACTGTATTCCACAGTCATAACATAGACACACACTACAGTACTGTATTCCACAGTCATAACAGAGATACACACTACAATACTGTATTCCACAGTCATAACAGAGATACACACTACAATACTGTATTCCACAGATACACACTACAATACTGTATTCCACAGTCATAACATAGACACACACGACAATACTGTACTCCACAGTCATAACAGAGACACACTACAATACTGTACTCCACAGTCATAACAGAGACACACACTACAATACTGTACTCCACAGTCATAACATAGACACACACTACAATACTGTATTCCACAGTCATAACAGAGACACACTACAGTACTGTATTCCACAGTCATAACAGAGATACACACTACAATACTGTATTCCACAGTCATAACAGAGATACACACTACAATACTGTATTCCACAGATACACACTACAATACTGTATTCCACAGTCATAACATAGACACACACTACAATACTGTATTCCACAGTCATAACATAGACACACACGACAATACTGTATTCCACAGTCATAACAGAGATACACACAAAAATACTGTATTCCACAGTCATAACAGAGACACACACTACAGTACTGTATTCCACAGTCATAACAGAGATACCACTACAATACTGTATTCCACAGTCATAACATAGATACACACTACAGTACTGTATTCCACAGTCATAACAGAGACACACTACAGTACTGTATTCCACAGTCATAACAGAGATACACACTACAATACTGTATTCCACAGTCATAACAGAGACACACACTACAGTACTGTATTCCACAGTCATAACAGAGATACCACTACAATACTGTATTCCACAGTCATAACAGAGATACACACACAGTACTGTACTCCACAGTCATAACAGAGATACACACTACAATACTGTACTCCACAGATACACACTACAATACTGTATTCCACAGTCATAACAGAGATACACACTACAGTACTGTATTCCACAGTCATAACAGAGATACACACACTACAGTACTGTACTCCACAGTCATAACATAGACACACACTACAGTACTGTATTCCACAGTCATAACAGAGATACACACTACAATACTGTATTCCACAGTCATAACATAGATACACACTACAATACTGTACTCCACAGTCATAACAGAAACACACTACAGTACTGTACTCCACAGATACACACTACAATACTGTATTCCACAGTCATAACAGAGACACACTACAATACTGTATTCCACAGTCATAACAGAAACACACTACAGTACTGTACTCCACAGATACACACTACAATACTGTATTCCACAGTCATAACAGAGATACACACTACAATACTGTATTCCACAGATACACACTACAATACTGTATTCCACAGTCATAACATAGACACACACTACAATACTGTATTCCACAGTCATAACAGAGATACACACTACAATACTGTATTCCACAGTCATAACAGAGATACACACTACAATACTGTACTCCACAGTCATAACAGATACACACTACAGTACTGTACTCCACAGATACACACTACAGTACTGTACTCCACAGATACACACTACAGTACTGTACTCCACAGTCATAACATAGACACACACTACAATACTGTATTCCACAGTCATAACAGAGACACACACAGTACTGTACTCCACAGTCATAACAGAGATACACACTACAATACTGTATTCCACAGTCATAACAGAGATACCACTACAATACTGTATTCCACAGTCATAACAGAGATACACACTACAGTACTGTATTCCACAGTCATAACAGAGATACACACTACAGTACTGTATTCCACAGTCATAACAGAGATACACACACTACAGTACTGTACTCCACAGTCATAACATAGACACACACTACAGTACTGTATTCCACAGTCATAACAGAGATACACACTACAATACTGTATTCCACAGTCATAACAGAGATACACACTACAATACTGTACTCCACAGTCATAACAGAGATACACACTACAATACTGTACTCCACAGTCATAACAGAGATACACACTACAATACTGTATTCCACAGTCATAACAGAGATACACACAGTACTGTACTCCACAGTCATAACAGAGACACACACTACAATACTGTATTCCACAGATACACACTACAATACTGTATTCCACAGTCATAACAGATACACACAGTACTGTACTCCACAGTCATAACAGAGATACACACTACAATACTGTATTCCACAGATACACACTACAGTACTGTATTCCACAGATACACACTACAATACTGTATTCCACAGTCATAACAGAGACACACACAGTACTGTACTCCACAGTCATAACAGAGATACACACTACAATACTGTATTCCACAGTCTAAGAAACAAAGGAAGGAAGAAAGCCTGTACACTATGCTGTCTCTGTCTCTGTCTCTTTGACCCTCACAGGAGACCAAACCTCCCCCATGCTCTGTAATGGATCAGATGGAGAGCGAGAGAAGAGCAGAGGAGAGACCGGCCACAGGGAAGAGAGAATGGAGAGAACTGCTTCACTACGGTAATGAGAGACCTGGTGCTGCTGCACTCAGGCGTCTCTTGCTCTCTGTTTCCCTCCCATTCTCTGCCAGTCCTCAGAATAACTATTTAGCCAGGTTTGTAAAATAGGGGGAGGGGGCTGAGGGGGGATTTTGACATTTGCAGAGTCAGAGTCAGTGTTGTTGCACACACAGCACACCTGCTCCCAGGAAACCACCCTCCTCCCAGTGCCATAGAAAACAAAGATGTCCAAATGACTATCGCCCCGTCTCACTCACCTCGGTCATCGCTTCGAGAGACTGGTCATGGCCCACATCGAGGCCAGCATGCCAGGCACACTGGACCCACTCCAATTAGCCTACCGCTCCAACAGATCCATCGCCATTCACCTGGCCCTAACACATCTGGACAACAGGAACACCTATGTGAGAATGCTGCTCATTGACTACAGTTCAGCATTCAACAATGTTGTTCCCTCCAAGTTCGACACCGATCTCAGATCCCTGGGTCTGAACACTACCCTCTGCCACTGGGTCCTGGACTTCCTGACGGGCAGACCACAGGCTGTGAGGATTGGCATCAACACCTTCTCTATACTGACTCAACACAGGGGCCCGTCAGGGGTGTGTCCTCAGCCCTCTGCTGTACTCCCTGTTCACTCCGTGGCTTTGCACGATACCATCTCCATCATCAGGTTTGCTGACGACACCACTGTTACAGGCCAGATAATCAACAACGACGATAAAGGAGGTAAGTGAACTGGCATTGTGAACCACAATGCCAGGACAATTACCTCTCCCTCAACGTCAGCAAAACAAAGGAGTTGATTGTTGAATTCAGAGAGGGGAAGAGCACTGCAGTAGAGATTCAGCTGTATTAAGTTCCTCGGCGTCCACATCACACAGGACTTGACATGGACCAACAACACCACCACCAGGACCAACAACACCACCACCAGGAACAACAACACCACCACTCCTGTCAAGAGGGCAAAACAGCGTCTCTACTTCCTAAGACGGCTGAAGACCACGAGTCCTCTCCAACTACTACTGCTGCACCATCGAGAGCGTCCTGACCAGTTGCATCATGGCCCCTTTTATGGTAATTGCTCCGTGCACTACCCCAAGGCCCTCCAGCGGGTGGTGAAGACAGCCCAGTATATCACTGGGACCGTGCTCCCCCCCATCCAGGACATCTCCTCAAAACGTTGCCTGAGGAAGTCCTGCAGCATCATCAAGGAACTCCACTCCTACACTGTCCTCCCTCCTCCTCTCGTCCCTCTCCACTCCTACACTGTCCTCCCTTCTCCTCTCATCCCTCTCTCCACTCCTAGACTGCCCTCCTTCCTCCTCTCATCCCTATCTCCACTCCTACACCGTCCTCCCTCCTCCTCTTATCACTCTCTCCACTCCTACACTGTCCTCCCTCCTCCTCTCATCCCTCTCCACTCCTACACTGTCCTCTCTACTCCTCTCATACCTTTCCACTCCTACACTGTCCTCCCTCCTCCTCTCATCCCTCTCTCCCCTCCTACACTGTTCTCCCTACTCCTCTCATCCCTTTCCACTCCTACACTGTCCTCCCTCCTCCTCTCATCCCTCTCTCCCCTCCTACACTGTTCTCCCTACTCCTCTCATCCCTTTCCACTCCTACACTCTCCCCCCTCCTCCTCTCATCCCTTTCCACTCCTACACTGTCCTCCCTCCTCCGCTCATCCTTCTCTCAACTCCTACACTGTCCTCCCTCCTCCTCTCATCCCTCTTTCCACTCCTACACTGTCCTCCCTACTCCTCTCATCCCTTTCCACTCCTACACTGTCCTCCCTCCTTCTCTCATCCCAAACTCCACTCCTACACTGTCCTCCCTCCTCCTCTCATCCCTCTTTCCACTCCTACACTGTCCTCCCTACTTCTCTCATCCCTTTCCACTCCTACACTGTCCTCCCTCCTTCTCTCATCCCTCTCTCCACTCCTACACTGTCCTCCATCCTCCTCTCATCCCTCTCCACTCCTACACTGTCCTCCCTCCTCCTCTCATACCTTTCGACTCCTACACTGTCCTCCCTCCTCCTCTCATACCTTTCCACTCCTACACTGTCCTCCCTCCTTCTCTCATCCCTCTCTCCACTCCTACACTGTCCTCCCTCCTCCTCTCATCCCTCTCCACTCCTACACTGTCCTCCCTCCTCCTCTCATCCCTCTCCACTCCTACACTGTCCTCCCTTCTTGACTTTTAAAACAATGTGAACCCTATAAGGAAAGCATTTATTTTGTTGAGGTTACATTGTCAGAACATACCCTTTTCTTATAATATTCATAGAGTACTTATATAATTGACATATTTTGCCTACAATATGTCATA
This sequence comes from Oncorhynchus mykiss, assembly GCF_057628025.1. Classification (NCBI taxonomy): domain Eukaryota; kingdom Metazoa; phylum Chordata; class Actinopteri; order Salmoniformes; family Salmonidae; genus Oncorhynchus; species Oncorhynchus mykiss. Next base: position 29,263,957 of record NC_143035.1, on the reverse strand, counting down.
ACATATACACAGTATGTATGAAGAGCACCATAATCATGTTTTTAATTGTGTATTTCATTGTGTATTTCATTGTGTATGTCAGTGTGTATGTCAGTGTGTATGTTAATGTGTATGTCAGTGTGTATGTCATTGTGTATGTCAGTGTGTATGTTAATGTGTATGTCAGTGTGTATGTCAGTGTGTATGTCAGTGTGTATGTCAGTGTGTATGTCAGTGTGTATTTCATTGTGTATGTCAGTGTGTATGTCAGTGTGTATGTTAATGTGTATGTCAGTGTGTATGTCATTGTGTATGTCAGTGTGTATATTAATGTGTATGTCAGTGTGTATGTCAGTGTGTATGTCAGTGTGTATGTTAATGTGTATGTCAGTGTGTATGTCAGTGTGTATGTCAGTGTGTATGTCAGTGTGTATTTCAGTGTGTATGTCAATGTGTATGTCATTGTGTATGTCAGTGTGTATGTCAGTGTGTATGTCATTGTGTATGTCAGTGTGTATGTCAATGTGTATATCATTGTGTATGTCATTGTGTATGTCAGTGTGTATGTCAGTGTGTATGTCATTGTGTATGTCAGTGTGTATGTCAATGTGTATGTCATTGTGTATGTCAGTGTGTATGTCAATGTGTATGTCATTGTGTATGTCATTGTGTATGTCAATGTGTATATCATTGTGTATGTCATTGTGTATGTCATTGTGTATGTCAGTGTGTATGTCATTGTGTATGTCAATGTGTATGTCATTGTGTATGTCAGTGTGTATGTCAATGTGTATATCATTGTGTATGTCATTGTGTATGTCAGTGTGTATGTCATTGTGTATGTCAGTGTGTATGTCAATGTGTATATCATTGTGTATGTCATTGTGTATGTCAGTGTGTATGTCAGTGTGTATGTCATTGTGTATGTCAGTGTGTATGTCAGTGTGTATGTCATTGTGTATGTCAGTGTGTATGTCAATGTGTATATCATTGTGTATGTCATTGTGTATGTCAGTGTGTATGTCAGTGTGTATGTCATTGTGTATATCATTGTGTATGTCATTGTGTATGTCAGTGTGTATGTCAGTGTGTATGTCAGTGTGTATGTCAGTGTGTATGTCATTGTGTATGTCAGTGTGTATGTCAGTGTGTATGTCATTGTGTATGTCAGTGTGTATGTCATTGTGTATGTCAGTGTGTATGTCAGTGTGTATGTCAGTGTGTATGTCAGTGTGTATGTCATTGTGTATGTCAGTGTGTATGTCAGTGTGTATGTCATTGTGTATGTCAGTGTGTATGTCAGTGTGTATGTCAGTGTGTATGTCAGTGTGTATGTCAGTGTGTATGTCATTGTGTATGTGTGATGTGCATGTCTACAGGTGGCCGCTTCGTCTGCCCCTTCGTTGTTTTTGATTGCCTACTGGAATTAGATCCATTGTCCTGGGTGGTGGTCCGAACAGAGGATCCGCTTCGGGAAAGTTGTATTCCTGGTCGTAATGTTGGTAAGATGACGTTGCTCTTATATCCAATAGTTATTCCTGGCTGTATGTAATAAGACGTAAGATTTCCTGGGGTAACAATGTGAGAAATAACAAATAAAAACACTAAATACTGCATAGTTTCCTAAGAACTCGAAGTGAGGCGACCATCTCTGTCGGCGCCATGTTATAATATTAGAACATCAATTAGAGCATTAATGTTCTCCAGTATTCTATCCAATTAGAGCATTAATGTTCTCCAGTCTTCTATCCAATTAGAGCATTAATGTTCTCCAGTCTTCTATCCAATTAGAGCATTAATGTTCTCCAGTCTTCTATACAATTAGAGCATTAATGTTCTCCAGTCTTCTATCCAATTAGAGCATTAATGTTCTCCAGTCTTCTATCCAATTAGAGCATTAATGTTCTCCAGTCTTCTATCCAATTAGAGCATTAATGTTCTCCAGTCTTCTATCCAATTAGAGCATTAATGTTCTCCAGTCTTCTATCCAATTAGAACATCAATGTTCTCCAGTCTTCTATCCGATTAGAACATCAATGTTCTCCAGTCTTCTATCAAATTAGAGCATTAATGTTCTCCAGTCTTCTATCCGATTAGAACATCAATGTTCTCCAGCATTTTATCTCCTGATCTGCTGCTTCACAGCAACACCCATAGGACACAGGCATCCCATAGGAGACTCACTAGGCCCACCATAAACACACAAACATGCACACACACGTGCTCCAATCACACAATCTCATAACATAGAAGCACATGCACGAAAAACGCACACAAACACCCGCACATTTTTAAACACACACACATTTACACAAACACACACACATTTACACAAACACCCGCACATTTTTAAACACACACACATTTACACAAACACACACACATTTACACAAACACACACACATTTACACAAACACACACACATTTACACAAACACACACACATTTACACAAACACACACACATTTACACAAACACACACACATTTACACAAACACACACACATTTACACAAACACACACACATTTACACAAACACACACACATTTACACAAACACACACACATTTACACAAACACACACACATTTACACAAACACACACACATTTACACAAACACACACACATTTACACAAACACACACACATTTACACAAACACATACACATTTACACAAACACACACACATTTACACAAACACACACACATTTACACAAACACACACACATTTACACAAACACATACACATTTACACAAACACACACACATTTACACAAACACATACACATTTACACAAACACACACACATTTACACAAACACACACACATTTACACAAACACATACACATTTACACAAACACATACACATTTACACAAACACACACACATTTACACAAACACACACACATTTACACAAACACACACACATTTACACAAACACATACACATTTACACAAACACATACACATTTACACAAACACACACACATTTACACAAACACATACACATTTACACAAACACATACACATTTACACAAACACATACACATTTACACAAACACACACACATTTACACAAACACATACACATTTACACAAACACACACACATTTACACAAACACATACACATTTACACAAACACACACACATTTACACAAACACACACACATTTTTAAACACACACACATTTACACAAACACACACACATTTACACAAACACACACACATTTACACAAACACATACACATTTACACAAACACACACACATTTACACAAACACACACACATTTACACAAACACACACACATTTACACAAACACACACACATTTACACAAACACACACACATTTACACAAACACACACACATTTACACAAACACACACACATTTACACAAACACACACACATTTACACAAACACACACACATTTACACAAACACACACACATTTACACAAACACACACACATTTATACAAACACACACACACTGCTCTAAGCACACATTTTAACACACACACGCACACACACACCCCCCGGCCATACTACAGAAGCCAGTTCCAGGAAATGGCCCTCCTCCCCTCCCACTCTCCAAGTGCTGCCTCTCTCTCCCCAGGACTAGAAAACTAAATGAACAAGAATTATTTGTTTGTAAAGGCAGAATGTGGAGAGAGTAAACACACAATGTGCTTCAGCCTAACCCAGTGTGTCAGCTGAGCTCTGAGTCTGCAGGCTCCTAGCTAGAGACAGTTACACCATACAAATAGCAGGCCCAGGGGCCACAGCACTGCTCCTCCACAGCTACCACACAAATATGAAGAATATCTTCAAATACACCGCAAGAGGGGGAATGGGAGGGAGGGAGAGTGGAGACAGAGAGAGGGAGGGTGAGAGAGAGAGAGAGAGAGAGAGAGGGGGGTGAGGGGGAGAGAGAGTAGAGGGAGAGGGAGAGGGAGTAGAGAGAGAGAGGGAGGGGGATAGAGAGAAAAGAGAGAGGAAAGGGGGAGAGAGAGTAGAGAAAGAGAGAGGGGGAAGGAGGATAGAGAGAGAGAGAGCGGGGGGAGAGAGTGGGGGGTAGAGGGCGAGGGAGGGGGAGAGAGAGGGGGGGAGAGAGAGTAGAGGGAGAGGGAGGGAGAGAGAGAGAGAGAGTGAGAGAGGGGGGGAGGGGGAGAGAGAGTAGAGGGAGAGGGAGAGGGAGTAGAGAGAGAGAGTGAGGGGGATAGAGAGAAAAGAGAGAGGAAAGGGGGAGAGAGAGTAGAGAAAGAGAGAGGGGGAAGGAGGATAGAGAGAGAGAGAGCGGGGGGAAAGAGTGGGGGGGTAGAGGGCGAGGGAGGGGGAGAGAGAGGGGGGGAGAGAGAGTAGAGGGAGAGGGAGGGAGGGAGAGAGAGAGTAGAGGGAGAGGGAGGGAGGGAGAGAGAGAGTAGAGGGAGAGGGAGGGAGGGGGAGAGAGAGTAGAGGGAGAGGGGGAGAGAGTAGAGGGAGAGAGAGGGGGGAGAGAGAGTAGAGGGAGAGGGAGGGAGGGAAGGGGAGAGAGAGTAGAGGGAGAGGGAGGGAGGGTAGAGGGAGGGAGGGGGAGAGAGAGGGGGGAGAGTAGAGGGAGAGGGAGGGGGAGAGAGAGTAGAGGGAGAGGGAAGGAGGGAGGGAGGGAGGGAGGGAGGGAGGGAGGGAGGGAGGGAGGGAGGGAGGGAGGGAGGGAGGGTAATGTTCTGGACCAGCAAAGAAGGCGAGACGGAAAGCTGGTTGGAGATTTAAAAAAAGGGAGAATGAAAGAAAGAAAGGAAAATAGCGGGCAGAGAAAATACAGAGCAAGTGAGTTGATGAAAGAGAGATGAATGCAGAACAGAGAAAGGGAGGAGAATGAAACAAAGATTAGAAGAAAGAGGAAGGAAGAGTGAGAGAAAGGAAGAGAAAGGAGGAAGGAAGAGAAAGAGGAAAGAAGAGAAAGAGAAAGGAAGAGTGAGATAACGGATGAGAAAGAGGAAGGAAGAGAAGAGGAAGGAAGAGAAAGAGGAAGGAAGAGAAAGGAAGGAAGAGGAAGAGGAAGGAAGAGAAAGAGGAAGGAAGAGAGAGGAAGGAAAATAGAGAGGAAGGAAGAGGCGGAAGAAGAAGGAAGAGAAAGAGGAAGGAAGAGAACGAGGAAGAGAGAGAGAAAGGAAGAGAAAGAGGAAGGAAGAGGGAAAGGAAGGAAGAGAGAAAGAGGAAGAGGAGGATATGGTGTATGAAAGAATAGTTATGTGTATATATAATTAGAGTTTATGTTGAGAGGAAGTGTGTGTGTGTGTGTGTGTGTGTGTGTGTGTGTGTGTTTGTGATGAGGGGGATATGGTATGTTAAGCAGAGTGGATGGGTATTTGCTGTTTCTTATTGCCTAAATATGATAAAAGTATAATAATATACATTTTGCCATGAGGCTGAGAGAACATTTAGCTTTCTTTTTTTTTTTTTTTTACATTTCCGGGGCTGTGGGGGTGTGTTTTATGCCAGTGTTCTCTCCTCATCTCCTGTTTGCATAAGAACATAAAGAAGGCGGGACCTAAAAATGGCAGTTTAAACAAAGGAGTGAAACAGCAGGAAATTGCTAGGACATTTCTTCCATCGCTATGACAACAACATGCTCAGAACCGCTCTGTTCTGTTCTGCTCCCAAGCCTACTGCTCAAATGTCAACTACAAACTAGAGACACAGAGTTCAACAAAGTGACATACTGCAGTCAACACATCTATCTATCTCTCTACTCATTTGAGGACCCACAGATGAACATAGTGTCATCATTTTGGGGAGGCAGCCAGAGCAGGGTGTATAATATGCATGACAGTGTCATCTCGTTGAGTGCGCCTTTTAAGACAGACAGACAGACACAGAAAGACAGACAGACAGACAGACAGACAGACAGACAGACAGACAGACAGGCAGACAGACAGACAGACACAGACAGACAGACAGACAGACAGACAGACAGACAGACAGACAGACAGACAGACAGACAGACAGACAGACAGACAGACAGACAGAGAGACACAGACAGACAGACAGACAGACAGACAGACAGACAGACAGACAGACAGACAGACAGACAGACAGACACAGACAGACAGGCAGATAGGCATACAGACAGACAGACAGAGTATCAATGTAGTGAAGTTAGATAAGGTTGTTGTGGTATTGGAGCTGCCCTGTGGCGACTGTAACAACAGATATTCTCTATCAGACGGGCCTTCCTGCTTTAAATGAATAACAACATTATATTCATGACATCTGGAGTCACAATGAGAGGCAGCCTTCAAACGCCTGAGTCCAACCAGCAGTCCAGCAGTATAAACAAAGGGTAATGGAAAAGCAAAGAGTGTGTGAGTGTATGTGTGTGTGTTTATGTTTGTGTGTGTGTGTATTTATGTATGCGTGCATGCATTCTTTTGTGTGTGCTTGTGTACTGTACGTGCATGTGTGTACCAACATGTGTATGTGTGTGTGTTTGTAGGGAAGAGAACAGTTTATGGCTTGGGTGGCTGGAGTCTTTGACAACTCTTTGCGGATTCTTCTGACACCGCCTGGTATAGAGGTCCTGGATGGCAGGGAGGCCGGCCCCTGTGATGAATTGGGCCATACACACCACACTGTTGCGCCTTGAGGTTGGGTGCCTTGCATTTGCCATACCAAGCAGTGCTGCAGCCACTCAAGATGCTCTCAATGGTGCAGCTGTAAAACTTTTTGAGGATCTCAGGGCCCAGGCCAAATCTATTCAGCCTCCTGAGGGGGACGAGGCGCTGTCATGCTCCCTTGTTGGTGTGTGTGGACCATTTGAATTACTTAGTGATGTGAACACCAAGGAACTTGAAGCTCTCGACCCGCTCCACCACAGCCCTGTCAATGTGGACGGGGTTGTGCTCTGCCCTCTGGTTCCTCTTGTCCACTGTCAGCTCATCTGTCTTGCTGATGTTGAGGGAGAGGTTGTCCTGTCATAACACTGCCAGGTATCTGACCTCTACAAACACTGCCAGGTATCTGACCTCTACCAAACTGCTAGGTATCTGACCTCTACCACACTGCTAGGTCTCTGACCTCTACTACACTGCTAGGTATCTGACCTCTGCCACACTGCCAGGTCTCTGACCTCTACCACACTGCTAGGTCTCTGATCTCTACCACACTGCCAGGTATCTGACCTCTACCACACTGCCAGGTATCTGACCTCTACCACACTGCCAGGTATCTGACCTCTACCACACTGCCAGGTATCTGACCTCTACCACACTGCCAGGTATCTGACCTCTACCACACTGCCAGGTATCTGACCTCTACCACACTGCCAGGTATCTGACCTCTACCACACTGCCAGGTATCTGACCTCTACCACACTGCTAGGTATCTGACCTCTACCACACTGCTAGGTATCTGACCTCTACCACACTGCCAGGTATCTGACCTCTACCACACTGCTAGGTATCTGACCTCTACCACACTGCCAAGTATCTGACCTCTACCACACTGCTAGGTATCTGACCTCTACCACACTGCTAGGTCTCTGACCTCTACCACACTGCCAAGTATCTGACCTCTACCACACTGCTAGGTATCTGACCTCTACCACACTGCTAGGTATCTGACCTCTACCACACTGCCAAGTATCTGACCTCTACCACACTGCTAGGTATCTGATCTCTACCACACTGCCAGGTATCTGACCTCTACCACACTGCCAGGTATCTGACCTCTACCACACTGCCAAGTATCTGACCTCTACCACACTGCTAGGTATCTGACCTCTACCACACTGCCAGGTATCTGACCTCTACCACACTGCTAGGTCTCTGACCTCTACCACACTGCTAGGTATCTGACCTCTACCACACTGCCAGGTCTCTGACCTCTGCCACACTGCTAGGCATCTGACCTCTACCACACTGCTAGGTATCTGACCTCTACCACACTGCCAGGTATCTGACCTCTACCACACTGCTAGGTATCTGACCTCTACCACACTGCTAGGTATCTGACCTCTACCACACTGCTAGGTATCTGACCTCTACCACACTGCCAGGGCTCTGACCTCTGCCACACTGCTAGGTCTCTGACCTCTACTACACTGCTAGGTATCTGACCTCTACCACACTGCTAGGTATCTGACCTCTACTACACTGCCAGGTCTCTGACCTCTACCACACTGACAGGGCTCTGACATCTGCCACACTGCCAGGGCTCTGACCTCTATTACACTGCTAGGTATCTGACCTCTATTACACTGCTAGGTATCTGACATCTACCACACTGCTAGGTATCTGACCTCTATTACACTGCTAGGTATCTGACCTCTACCACACTGCTAGGTATCTGACCTCTACTACACTGCTAGGTATCTGACCTCTACCACACTGCTAGGTATCTGACCTCTACCACACTGCCAGGTCTCTGACCTCTACCACACTGCCAGGGCTCTGACATCTGCCACACTGCCAGGGCTCTGACCTCTATTACACTGCTAGGTATCTGACCTCTATTACACTGCTAGGTATCTGACCTCTACCACACTGCTAGGTATCTGACCTCTATTACACTGCTAGGTATCTGACCTCTACCACACTGCCAGGTATCTGATCTCTACCACACTGCTAGGTATCTGACCTCTACCACACTGCCAGGTATCTGACCTCTACAAAACTGCTAGGTATCTGACCTCTACCACACTGCTAGGTCTCTGACCTCTACCACACTGCTAGGTATCTGACCTCTACCACACTGCTAGGTATCTGACCTCTACCACACTGCCAGGTATCTGACCTCTACCACACTGCCAGGTATCTGACCTCTACCAAACTGCTAGGTATCTGACCTCTACCACACTGCCAGGTCTCTGACCTCTACCACACTGCTAGGTATCTGACCTCTACCACACTGCTAGGTATCTGACCTCTACCACACTGCCAGGTATCTGACCTCTACCACACTGCCAGGTATCTGACCTCTACCACACTGCTAGGTATCTGACCTCTACCACACTGCTAGGTATCTGACCTCTACCACACTGCCAGGTCTCTGACCTCTACCACACTGCTAGGTATCTGACCTCTACCACACTGCTAGGTATCTGACCTCTACCACACTGCCAGGGCTCTGACCTCTGCCACACTGCTAGGTCTCTGACCTCTACTACACTGCTAGGTATCTGACCTCTACCACACTGCTAGGTATCTGACCTCTACCACACTGCCAGGTCTCTGACCTCTACCACACTGCCAGGGCTCTGACATCTGCCACACTGCCAGGTATCTGACCTCTACCACACTGCCAGGTATCTGACCTCTACCACACTGCCAGGTATCTGACCTCTACCACACTGCTAGGTATCTGACCTCTACCACACTGCCAGGTATCTGACCTCTACCACACTGCTAGGTCTCTGACCTCTACCACACTGCTAGGTATCTGACCTCTACCACACTGCCAGGTCTCTGACCTCTGCCACACTGCTAGGTATCTGACCTCTACCACACTGCTAGGTATCTGACCTCTACCACACTGCCAGGTATCTGACCTCTACCACACTGCCAGGTATCTGACCTCTACCACACTGCTAGGTATCTGACCTCTACCACACTGCTAGGTATCTGACCTCTACCACACTGCCAGGTCTCTGACCTCTACCACACTGCTAGGTATCTGACCTCTACCACACTGCTAGGTATCTGACCTCTACCACACTGCCAGGGCTCTGACCTCTGCCACACTGCTAGGTCTCTGACCTCTACTACACTGCTAGGTATCTGACCTCTACCACACTGCTAGGTATCTGACCTCTACTACACTGCCAGGTCTCTGACCTCTACCACACTGCCAGGGCTCTGACATCTGCCACACTGCCAGGGCTCTGACCTCTATTACACTGCTAGGTATCTGACCTCTATTACACTGCTAGGTATCTGACCTCTACCACACTGCTAGGTATCTGACCTCTATTACACTGCTAGGTATCTGACCTCTACCACACTGCTAGGTATCTGACCTCTACTACACTGCTAGGTATCTGACCTCTACCACACTGCTAGGTATCTGACCTCTACCACACTGCCAGGTCTCTGACCTCTACCACACTGCCAGGGCTCTGACATCTGCCACACTGCCAGGGCTCTGACCTCTATTACACTGCTAGGTATCTGACCTCTATTACACTGCTAGGTATCTGACCTCTACCACACTGCTAGGTATCTGACCTCTATTACACTGCTAGGTATCTGACCTCTACCACACTGCCAGGTATCTGATCTCTACCACACTGCTAGGTATCTGACCTCTACCACACTGCCAGGTATCTGACCTCTACCAAACTGCTAGGTATCTGACCTCTACCACACTGCTAGGTCTCTGACCTCTACCACACTGCTAGGTATCTGACCTCTACCACACTGCTAGGTATCTGACCTCTACCACACTGCCAGGTATCTGACCTCTACCACACTGCCAGGTATCTGACCTCTACCAAACTGCTAGGTATCTGACCTCTACCACACTGCCAGGTCTCTGACCTCTACCACACTGCTAGGTATCTGACCTCTACCACACTGCTAGGTATCTGACCTCTACCACACTGCCAGGTATCTGACCTCTACCACACTGCCAGGTATCTGACCTCTACCACACTGCTAGGTATCTGACCTCTACCACACTGCTAGGTATCTGACCTCTACCACACTGCCAGGTCTCTGACCTCTACCACACTGCTAGGTATCTGACCTCTACCACACTGCTAGGTATCTGACCTCTACCACACTGCCAGGGCTCTGACCTCTGCCACACTGCTAGGTCTCTGACCTCTACTACACTGCTAGGTATCGGACCTCTACCACACTGCTAGGTATCTGACCTCTACCACACTGCCAGGTCTCTGACCTCTACCACACTGCCAGGGCTCTGACATCTGCCACACTGCCAGGGCTCTGACCTCTATTACACTGCTAGGTATCTGACCTCTATTACACTGCTAGGTATCTGACCTCTACCACACTGCTAGGTATCTGACCTCTATTACACTGCTAGGTATCTGACCTCTACCACACTGCTAGGTATCTGACCTCTACTGCACTGCTAGGTATCTGACCTCTACCACACTGCTAGGTATCTGACCTCTACCACACTGCCAGGTCTCTGACCTCTACCACACTGCCAGGGCTCTGACATCTGCCACACTGCCAGGGCTCTGACCTCTATTACACTGCTAGGTATCTGACCTCTATTACACTGCTAGGTATCTGACTTCTACCACACTGCTAGGTATCTGACCTCTATTACACTGCTAGGTATCTGACCTCTACCACACTGCCAGGTATCTGATCTCTACCACACTGCTAGGTATCTGACCTCTACCACACTGCCAGGTATCTGACCTCTACCAAACTGCTAGGTATCTGACCTCTACCACACTGCTAGGTATCTGACCTCTACCAAACTGCTAGGTATCTGACCTCTACCACACTGCTAGGTCTCTGACCTCTACCAAACTGCTAGGTATCTGACCTCTACCACACTGCTAGGTCTCTGACCTCTACCAAACTGCTAGGTATCTGACCTCTACCACACTGCTAGGTCTCTGACCTCTACCAAACTGCCAGGTATCTGACCTCTACCAAACTGCTAGGTATCTGACCTCTACCACACTGCTAGGTATCTGACCTCTACCAAACTGCTAGGTATCTGACCTCTACCACACTGCTAGGTATCTGACCTCTACCATACTGCTAGGTATCTGACCTCTACCACACTGCTAGGTATCTGACCTCTACCACACTGCTAGGTATCTGACCTCTACTACACTGCTAGGTATCTGACCTCTACCACACTGCCAGGTATCTGACCTCTACCACACTGCTAAGTATCTGATCTTTACCAAACTGCTAGGTATCTGATCTTTACCAAACTGCTAGGTATCTGATCTCTACCACACTGCTAGGTATCTGACCTCTACTACACTGCCAGGTATCTGACCTCTACTACACTGCCAGGTATCTGACCTCTACCACACTGCTAGGTATCTGACCTCTACTACACTGCTAGGTCTCTGACCTCTACCACACTGCTAGGTCTCTGACCTCTACCACACTGCTAGGTATCTGACCTCTACCACACTGCTAGGTATCTGACCTCTACTACACTGCTAGGTATCTGACCTCTACCACACTGCTAGGTATCTGACCTCTACCACACTGCTAGGTCTCTGACCTCTACCACACTGCCAGGTATCTGACCTCTACCACATTGCCAGGTATCTGACCTCTACCACACTGCTAGGTATCTGACCTCTACCACACTGCTAGGTCTCTGACCTCTACCACACTGCTAGGTATCTGACCTCTACCACACTGCCAGGTATCTGACCTCTACCACACTGCTAGGTATCTGACCTCTACCACACTGCTAGGTATCTGACCTCTACCACACTGCCAGGTCTCTGACCTCTACCACACTGCTAGGTCTCTGATCTCTACCACACTGCTAAGTATCTGACCTCTACCACACTGCCAGGTATCTGACCTCTACCACATTGCCAGGTATCTGACCTCTACCACACTGCTAGGTATCTGACCTCTACCACACTGCTAGGTCTCTGACCTCTACCACACTGCTAGGTATCTGACCTCTACCACACTGCTAGGTCTCTGACCTCTACCACACTGCTAGGTATCTGACCTCTACCACACTGCTAGGTATCTGACCTCTACCACACTGCCAGGTCTCTGACCTCTACCACACTGCTAGGTATCTGACCTCTACCACACTGCTAGGTATCTGACCTCTACCACACTGCCAGGTCTCTGACCTCTACCACACTGCTAGGTATCTGACCTCTACTACACTGCTAGGTATCTGACCTCTACCACACTGCTAGGTCTCTGACCTCTACCACACTGCTAAGTATCTGATCTTTACCAAACTGCTAGGTATCTGATCTCTACCACACTGCTAGGTATCTGACCTCTACCACACTGCTACGTATCTGACCTCTACCACATTGCCAGGTCTCTGACCTCTTGGATAAGCTATCCTCAAAAGCACAGGAAGACAGAGCTTGTGGATAATCTATCCTCACAGACACAGGTAGACAGAGCTGTTGGATATGCGATCCTCAACGACACAGGTAGACAGAGCTCTTGGATAAGGTATCCTCAACAGCCAGAGGCAAGTGTGTGTGTTTCACATCTGCTGTTTACACATGGGCAGCCAGATCCACCTTGAGGCCTTTGGAGCCGAAAGTCATCATCCTCTCCTGTTCTGTCCTGTCCCCCTCTCTCTCTCCTCCTCAGAACTCTCCTCCCTTCACCTCTCCTCTACCCTCTTTATTCCATCTCACAATGTCTCTTTCCCCTCCCCTCCTCTCTTCTCCTTTCCTCAATCCATCTAGTTTCCGTATTCATCTCTTCTACTCTGTTCCTGTATTCATCTCCTCTACTCTGTTCCAGTATTCATCTCCTCTACTCTGTTCCAGTATTCATCTCCTCTACTCTGTTCCTGTATTCATCTCCTCTACTCTGTTCCTGTATTCATCTCCTCTACTCTGTTCCTGTATTCATCTCCTCTACTCTGTTCCTGTATTCATCTCCTCTACTCTGTTCCTGTATTCATCTCCTCTACTCTGTTCCAGTATTCATCTCCTCTACTCTGTTCCAGTATTCATCTCCTCTACTCTGTTCCTGTATTCATCTCCTCTACTCTGTTCCTGTATTCATCTCCTCTACTCTGTTCCAGTATTCATCTCCTCTACTCTGTTCCTGTATTCATCTTTCATCTCCTCTACTCTGTTCCTGTATTCATCTCCTCTACTCTGTTCCTGTATTCATCTCCTCTACTCTGTTCCTGTATTCATCTCCTCTACTCTGTTTCTGTATTCATCTCCTCTACTCTGTTCCTGTATTCATCTCCTCTACTCTGTTCCTGTATTCATCTCCTCTACTCTGTTCCTGTATTCATCTCCTCTACTCTGTTCCAGTATTCATCTCCTCT